>NC_056735.1:1262541336-1262791336 GCF_019279795.1 Protopterus annectens | reverse complement strand
GTCACTTACTTTGAAATGTTGTTGTACCCTTGCATTATACAAATAGTACTGTTTTAATAAGTGCTGGCAACCCACAGTTGGGCAGTCTCATCTAAAGTGGTTGATGGAAGTGCCAGTAGCTGTGAAGCATATATACAGTCCTCAACAGTCAGTTACTGGCTGGCATGCATAAGTACATCTGGCACATGAGTAGCTCGTTAATATGTTCCCCAGAAATGTGAGTGTGCTACATGAAATGTAGGGTTCTGCAGAAATTTAACTGAAAATGTCATGTGAACACATCCAGATATGTAGATAAAGAAATATAGATAAAATCAATAAATATGTAGCAGTAACATCTGCATCTTGGACAGTTAGTATCTCAGATATAGGTCAGGTATATAATGAACTAGCCAAACCCATTACACAACCTAATGCATGTTGGCAAGTGTAATAATACATGTAGGGGATATACACCTGCAGTCAATAGGAATGTAGTGTAGACTAAAAGTTCTTATAAGATGTTAATTGAGGTTTCTTTCTACACCCTACTGTATGTGCATAAACAATGCAATTCCACACCTCAATGAGTATGTGTAATCTCAAAACATTTGTTGAGACATATGTCCTATTGCTCTATAAATATCTGCATTCACTTTGATGCATGTGCCCTGTTCAAACACCACAATCATGGTGGCCTGTTGCCACCAATCATCCCTGCATGCTGTTAGAACGTCTACTGTCGTTCAATATATGCATGTGTTATGCTTGCTGTTCAACTGTTGGAACCTTGGTGTGTTGGGTTAATGGGAATATTACTGCATGCTGTTACAACTAATTTGGAATGTTTTGTTTATGTTGTAAATAAACACACCTAATCACAGAATGTATGGGAAGGCTGGTCCCAGCGGACCCACCTGTCCCTCCTCAGCTGGCGAGTGCACCAGGCACCAGCAGGTCCGGTGCCCAACCTGGGCTCCCCTCCTCCATTGGTCCTGTGCCACCTTCGGGTGGAAGTGCTGCAGGGGATGGGGCTCACCCCCCCCATGCAAATGTGGGCACAGAAGGGCCACCTGTCACCCTTCGAAGGGTCCGGGTTGTGGTGCGTAGGGAGATCCAGCGTTCAGTAGCTGATCCCCTATGCCAGCTCGAGATGAGAGTGGTGCATCTCACGGGTGAGCCTGCCCATCCTACGCAGCCCCCAGCGCAGCCACCCGCGGGGCTGTGAAGGTGCAGTGGTGACTGCCCATGGGTGAGGATCTCAGTTCCACTGTTACCATCTGTGGGCTCATGGGCTTGCGATTTCCAAACATCTGTCCCCATCAATTGTGTTCACCCACCCAATGTGTCATACACCGCCCCTGTATGTGTCTTGTTTGTCTTGTCTGTTTACCTCCCCAACCTACCTCCCCAAATATACCTACTTCCTCTACCTCACTTTCCACTCTCACCTGAAAAAAAAAAGGGCAATCTGTACCCACAAAAAAATTACGCCCCATACATAGCTTCCCATTTTGCACACATGTCCACTGGACATGTAAACCGATAATTATAATTCGCAGTACAACATACTTTGTTGTCCTCACCCCTCTCCCAGGGGTGGAAGGTTTCAAATTTCACTCCAAAATTATTGCATATGCACAGCTGTTGCTAGTAAAGAAATGGGCAGCTATGGACCTTCCCTACACCTGTCCTGCACATCCCGAGCTTGTTTTCCTACTGTCTTCCCCTCTTTGTGCCCCCTTTTTCACCACTTTCCTATCTCCCCATTTTCTTTTCTTTCAAAGAAATTAGCGCAGGCGTTAGCAGGAATAAGCACTATTAAGCAGTAGTAAACGGGTTTGAGTGAGTGTGCGCATGTGTGCACTTAGCTAAGTATTGCTAAACTTCACACAAACACATGCAAACCCACTTACAACTGCTTAAAAGTGCCTTAGTCACTCTATGTCAGGGCCCTTATTCTGCTGAGCAGCAAAATAAAGCACCTCTGTCAGGTCTCGAACCCCAGACCTTGGGCATACTAGACTGCATAAAATACCACTAAGCCATAGCAGAGATACAATAACTTGGTGCTGAAATAAATATATCATGCATTACAATGAGTGAATGTAAAGGAAAAATAGGAAGGCCATAACACAAAGCTTGTTCTGTGGATCTTTACCAGCAATTGTTGTGGAATTGCATTACATGAGTGTGATATGAGAAGCAGCCATTCTAGCAGCAAATAATGTTACAGAGGCACTTTACAACCCCCACACAGTATCATAGCAGGACAAACACTGGCATATCTGATTAGGGCAGAGGCCATACTTCCTAACTGTTCCTTTACAAAAGTGTACTCACTTCAGTGGAATGCTGGAAGAACAAGTACAAAAGCAGGCTGCCAAGGTTGTAAAAAAACAGGTTTGTTCCAAACGCATAGAACAAAGAACACTCCAGGGTAGCAGCTCCAATTCACCAATGACCTAGGTTTCGTCCCAAGGAAATGACTTCATCAGATTGGTGAAGTAGTGCTGCTTATTTATATCAAAACAAATTGAATAATTACACTCAATTAATTCTGTTAAAAAGACAATTCAAATGTTACATCCCCTAATTACAAAAAGATGTTTAGTTAAAATAAGTAAATAAAAACATCCTATGGATTCGTGTATGTTTCCTATGTACAGATACAGATATTGATACAAAGCATGCTGACTTTCTATCTAAAGGATTCAGTTTTGTACCAAGCAGGGGGGGCAACATTGTGGACTCACTTATAGACCTAAAATTATTTACCCGCAAAATGAATATAAAAACTTATATTGAAACGGATTTTAGCAATATTGGATGTGGTAATGATGGAAAGGTCCTAAAAAAATTCAGTCTATTTAATCCTTGTATGAACCATTCAGTTTCTATTTTTGAATGTTTATGTGAAAAAGAATTTAGGGAACACTATAGACACAGAAATTGTTTAGGTCAGTGTAATTTAACCAAAGAAGAGAATGATATTTTGAAGCTTATTAGTAATAAAGATTGTATACGCATTATGAAACCGGACAAGGGCACTGGGATAGTTGTTACTAACAAGCAAGACTATAACAGTATTATGATGTCTATGTTATTAGAGGACAATTATAGTGAAGTTAGTCTCAACGAAATTAAAATAGCTTATCAAAAAATAGATATGGCCTTGGAAGATATGGTGTATCAGGGAGAGATTATTGAAACTGAGTATGAGTTCATGTTGAACCAACACCCTGTTGTGAGTGCCATTTTTGGAATACCCAAGATTCACAAAGGTCTAAATAATGTGCAATTTAGACCAATAGTGGATGGAAAGCGTAGTAAAGTAAGTTTTATAAGCCAGTTTTTGGATCAGAAACTAAAGAAAGGCTTAGGAGTTACACCCTATATAGTAAAGGATTCATGGCACTTTTTGGAATGTATTAAACACTGGAAAATACCAAAAGAATTTTATTTTGTCACTATAGATGTGTGTAACCTATTTAGTGTGATCCCACACAATACAGGCTTAGAATGGTTAGAGGAACAACTTTGTGTTACTGGTGTTTATGAACAAGATGAAGTCAACACATATGTTAGATTAATGGACTTAGTATTAAGAAACAATTTTTTGTACTTTGATGGCCATTATTTTAAACAATCCTTTGGCGTAGCTATGGGGGCAGCTTGTGCCCCCATCTACGCTAATTATATTATGGCTTATTGGGAAAGAAAGTATGTACACACAAGTGAATATAGTCCATTTATCAACATGTATCTGAGATTTTTGGATGACATCTTTATTATTTGGACCGGGGAAAAACTTTTATTAGATAATTTCCTTGAATATATCAATAACACAGTTTGGTTTCTAAAGTTCACACATCAGGTCAATACTGAAAAGATGGATTATTTAGATGTGAGTTTAACATATGATCAAAAAGAAGGTAAGGTTAGAACAAATATATTTAGAAAACCTACCTTCTCAAACTCTTATCTACACTATGACAGCTGGCACCCCCCACATCAAAAAAAGGCCATAGTAAAAGGGCAGATGGTTAGGGTGGTACGTATGGTCAGTGATGATGTGGACTTTGAGAAGGAATTAGATTCTGTTATTAAAATGTTTCTTAACAGAGGGTATCCGACAAAACTATGTTTAGACTTGAAAAGGGAAATTGTATTTAAAAGAAGTAACAAAATTATAGATCCAATTATTACATCCAGTATAGATCAATTTGGGTATTCTACAAGTAATAGTGAATAAAACACTTTTGGAAATGACACTATTTTGTATATTTTAAAATACAATTTGGATTCTGAGGTTCTAGTTAACATAGTTATGAAGTATTGGGAGATATTTCATAGGAATAAGGTGGAACCGAGGATTTTTTCACACAAGCCCAAGTTTGTATATAAGAAGGATATGTCACTAAAGGACATTTTTGAAAGAAGTAAGGTGGATATAATGGTTAACAGTAACAAATGCAAAGGAAATTATAAATGTGGTAGATGTACAACTTGCAAATACATTTGGACATCAGGACACACAGTTTCGATTAATGAATATGATATTTTGATAAATGGACATTATGATTGTTATAGCAAGAATTTAGTATATTTAGCCAAGTGTGAAGATTGCAGGGCATTTTATGTAGGGAAAACCAGTAGAAGGTTTAGGGATAGAATAAAAGAACACATTCTTGATATAAAACATCAAAAACCGACAAACGCCCTGGCTAGACACGTTATGGCCAATGAAGGACATAATTTTAGATTCTGTGTGATCCAGCAGGTGTGCTTCGACCAACAGGGGAGAATTACCGAATACCACTTGGATATGTGTGAGCTTACATGGCAACTTAGACTTGATGCCAACCATGATCCAGGCCTGAATGAATTTCTTTCAATCAAGCCTTGGCTTAGGTTAAAACATCTTCAGAACATATAGTATTTTAAGGTATTGCACTGAATGTAGGGGGTCAGGATGTTTTATTATTTTTTACACACCAAATTTACTTTGGTTAGGTGTAACTAGTTAAAATGAGTTATACATCACACACACAATAACATTCCAATATTATTTTACTGATAAGGATTTATTTATGCATTTTTACAATTTGGTAGAAAATACATAACATTTCACATACACACCTACAGGGTACCTACAGCATGCACGGGGTATCTATTTATTTAGGATATAACAGAGTTAGTATGAAATTATGCTGGCATATAATTATTATTTACTCATTTTTCAGTTTTTAGGAGTAATAAATTAACATAGGAAACATACACGAATCCATAGGATGTTTTTATTTACTTATTTTAACTAAACATCTTTTTGTAATTAGGGGATGTAACATTTGAATTGTCTTTTTAACAGAATTAATTGAGTGTAATTATTCAATTTGTTTTGATATAAATAAGCAGCACTACTTCACCAATCTGATGAAGTCATTTCCTTGGGACGAAACCTAGGTCATTGGTGAATTGGAGCTGCTACCCTGGAGTGTTCTTTGTTCTATGCGTTTGGAACAAACCTGTTTTTTTACAACCTTGGCAGCCTGCTTTTGTACTTGTTCTTCCAGCATTCCACATACTTCCTAACTGTGACTACCTGTCAAGGATGTCCCTGATTGTGAAACATATTTTAGCTGTGTTCCTCTGAATCCCTCTGAAAAGTACTGACGTCGGTCAGAAAGATGGGGTATTACACAATGAATACTGACATTAATAACAGTAGACACCGCTTGTACTTCATAAAAGGAGAACTAATCCATATGCACTGCTTCACTCAAGTCTACACTTACTGTCTCTATTATGTGTAAGGTGTACCTCACTTTTAACCACCTATCCGTGACTTCATGCCAAGATGTATCTGAGTGTTTCATAGGCCTGGCAGAGGCACAAACACACAGGCATATCAGCTATTCCGCTCTTGCACACTCTGCAAATAGCTTTGGTAGGACTTCCACAAGCATACCCTTATGTAGGAGTACAACACAGGAATACCAAAGGATGTAGCCATGTACTGGTAGCAACTGACTGTAACAATGCTATTGTACCAGTGCTGAAAACACCTGTGAGTTGCACAGACAAAGAATAACAGTGTAACATCTGGCTACGATCTGGATAGGTTCACAATTGGGTACTATACAGACAGACCACCTGCCTTGATAAACTAACAGGTACACACCAATCCTTTAACTCCAGTAAGATAACATTCACACAATAATACATAATGCTTTCTGTATGTCAGCATCCCCCCCACAATTTAAATATAATTGTGTGTTTAGGGTCTACCAAGGATGTAGGTAGGCATACTCAGTACTAGAATTGTCCAGTTGTCCTGAGAACCCTGTGCTAATGTCAACAATAAAAACACAAACCCTGCAGAAATGAGTACATTAATATTCATAGCTTCATAGATTAGTACTAGGCTAACTGCCCTTGCGAGCCATTTTAAGCCTAGCCAATTATCCCTTGTTAGACTCAAACCATGCACCTTGTGTTTGTAAGGCAAACACCTTAACCATTAGGCCACCCTCCCCTTTTCACAGTATAACAGTTCACAAACAGTTCATGTGCCAAATGAATACTTCTCAATAACTACGTTTGTATGGCAGTTAATTATATGAGTAGAAAAGAAACTACATAGTCACATAAATGTTGTGTAAGCATGTGTAGGGGTGAGTTAACCTCTACACTGATAGCTCTGTACTGCAAATGGCAACAGTCAGGTCTGAGTACAACATGTACATCACTGTCTACACCTCTTGCTTCAGATATAAGAAGTATACCAACCTTCTGACTTACACAACAGTGCCCACAGCAAACAAGCATGGGCCCCACTCTGGAAATCTGAAAGGGCTATGCCTACATACCTTAGCAATTTATAGCACTGAGTTGCTATGACAGTGAGTACTGCAATTACCACACAGCAGGCTGTATGCATTTACCAAATGCTGGGCAAAAATTGGTGCAGAGGGCATCACATGCACATGCGCAGATACCTATAAAAGCAGAATGTACTTGCTATCCCCACATGCAATCATTACATTGCACGTGTCAGAGAACTCCTGGAGAGTAGTGACAAAATATATTACTTAAAAAGAAATATTTAATTAAGTAAAAAAAATATATATATATACTTAATTATTAACTAAATATATTAATTAAGAAAAAAAAACTTAATTAATAACCAAAAATAAAACTTATGTAAAAAACTTTACTTGATAAATTAAAAAAAAAAGTTGTCAAAACATACACAGACAGACCTGAAAGTGACAAACAGGTATGTAACAGATATGTAGATACCGGCAAGTTGTAGATGTTTATGAATAGTACTGTACATACTCTGAAACATGCATATGTGGCAGCAGTAGGTATGTATGCACTGATGCCATGCATAACTACTGCCATGGACAAATTAGTGTGTAGCTGTGTGCAGTGGGACATAACTGTGACATATGTAGCTCAGCATTATATGTCAAACATCTGAACATGTTATCTATGGTCTGTACAGTACTGCATATAATGGCAGTTTGGGGGAGTAGTGCAAACACCTATATAAACTTGGATGTGTCAGAGTAAGACATGCATGATAGTCACATAATGTGTAGCTTAGCATTGGCAACTGCTGTACCAGGCTAGTATAGTAATGTAGCAATTGCAGCTAAATATACTCCCTGTACTATTACTGTATGCACACATGTGACAACTGTCCATGTTGTAGCAAGGCCCAACAGGTCATCCGTGAGGTGCATGGACTTACAACAGTGTGGACCTTGTGTGTGTATGGCACACACATATGGAGAGATATTTATGTGTCCGATATATTAGCATCTGAACATGTGCATAGAGCAAGGGACATACTGCAACTGTTTGTGAAGGGTGGACATTTATATGTTGGTGCAGGTTGTTATGTGCATATTTATAGTTAGGTTGTAGTGTGTGGCAAACAAGACAGCATACAGTGCTGGCATATGACATGTGGTGTTTAAACACTGTGGGTATGATTTGTTAGGTTTTTAGTCTTCCTGACAGGGGGTCCTGCTAAAGATATATGGGCTGAGAATACCTTCCATGCATTCAGCACAAGTCTGTGCAATACCATTACATAACTGTATCCCTCTCAACCTTTGCATAATTGATATTCCCACCATGAAAGGTGGACTGTATATGTGCCTATATGTATACCTATATGTACACCAATGGATGTTCATATGTACGCTCAAGCTCAATGTTGTAAGCGTATTGCCATCCCTTTTGTTAAAAATCCTGTACCCATGAACTACCACATAGGTGGTAGTCTACTCAACACCAAAAGTGTGATAAGAGACTATGGGACACAGGTGGACAGTAGTGTCCCTTTTGATAATCACAGTGCCACACTAGTCATGTAAACTGTGTACAGTCCACATGTCATCAGAAAAAGTGTGTCATCCATGGAAAAAGAGGTCAGTGTTCCACTCTACTCATCAGTCATAACACCCATCATAGAGTACAATGGCCCTGTTGGTATGTACCACAGAAGACATCCACAGCAACTGTAGACGCCAGACACATACCTCACAAAGTGTATTACCAGACTCAAACAGATCCCCTATGCAGACTGTCTTACAAAACCACAGCTACACTGTGTCGCATACCACCTACCCAGAGGCAACCTCTGCCTAACATACAAAGCTATGCCAAACCCACAGGTGTTGGACATGCTCCATATAAACAGATGAAACTCCATACAAGCTACACACTGTACTGATCTAAACCTTGTAACGTCAAAAAGCAGAACATGCTGGAGTGGTACATTATCATCTCAGACACATACCATACTCTGGAACTAACTACCTATCAATAGCAAATGAAGGTCCTCATTAGCAGTAGTCATGAATAATCATGATGATTGGATGTGAGATAGGAAACACAACCCGGGAATCACCTCTGTGGCTCTGCATGACAGGGGCACATGAACCTACATTACATGGGTGTTGAAGGGCAGGGTACCATATGGCTAGGCTTCCATAGGCCCTATGGATAATAGCCTATTAGCTACCTAGGACCCGATACACACACACACACACACACACACACACACATGTACTGGTTGCATTACGTGCTATGTGAGGTTGACTGTGTGTGATGGTGAATGTGTAGGCGAATGTGTCAAAGTTGTGTATATGTGTGATAGCCTAGTGGGAAACTGTGTATATCATGGTATGTAGTGTTGTAGCTCTGCTCCCAGCAAAAGATACGTATGCTATTGCTAGACAGGAAAAGCAGTATGGCATACGGTGTGACGAAGTCCCATGGTGTTGACTGGAGTGTGCCATTGTAGGCTAAAGCAGTACATGTATGCTTATTGATTGTTAACACTAGTGAATACAAATCCCCTATGAACTGTAGTACTACCTGAAGCTGTAGGCCTAAACAGCACAGTATGGTGTATATCCACATTGCTTGGAAACACTGTTTTGTTTCTCACCTGTAGTCCTCACACATTACATACCTCAGGCATGAGGTTTTGTAGGTGCTGACACACAGTACTGTATGGTACACAGGTAAAACTCATCTGGGTTGCCATACCTTTGTGTCTTGTAGGTATGTCTGATGTGTGTGTGGGTATGCCTGCAACATGGCCTTGGTGGTATGTGTGTCACAGGATGTAAGTGCATATCTAGCAACATGTATAGTGTAGTACAGCAGTATGCCACCTATAGTAATGAATGTGCACATATGTTACTGAGGGGTTTGCTATCAACAAGTAGCGTGGTGTACTGGTAGTACTGTAACTGTACTTTACATTCATTTCAATGGATGACAAATGTTTGTATGCATTAGCTTCATATACACCTCCTGTGGCTGGGTGGTGCATTGTGTCACATACAGTGTGCCATGTACTGTTGTATAGTCTTACATACTGGTTTCACTTTGTTACTGTGCAGAACATGGTTTGGTATATAGTATGGGTCAGGCACTGTCAGGCAGTTGTGGGCTGAGCAGTGATATGTGGTATTAAAAGTGTGTATCTACTGACAGCCACTAGGTTGCTATATATGGTTTTTCATTGATGTCTGTACTTTAGAATGTTAAGTGTGCCACATGACTTGCTCACAATTACTGTTTTATTGTCTTCCAGGGACATGTCTCACAACAGAAAACCTGCGTATTCCCCTGAGGAGGAGGAAGTCATTCTAGATGCCCTGATACAACATCACAACCTGCTGTTCACCAGAACCAGCCAGGACCAGCATGGGCGCACTGCACTGTGGCAGGATGTTGTCCATCGGGTGAATGATGTAGGCATGCATAACCGGACTTATGAGCAGGTATGCCATCACTGCAGTGATTTAATCAGACATGTCCGGCAGCATGCTTTCGATGTCCACAGACAACAGCTTGCCACAGGTGGTGGTGTAGCAACACATCCACCCCTCAACAGAGTGGAAGAGCTACTCCTCAGCATGGTGGCTCCTGGCCAACCAGTACAACAGACATGTGTCATCATGGAAGCCGGAGTCACCCAGCACATCAACTCAGAGCATGCAGGTAATATGGCATATCTGTAGACTACTGTTAGCTCAATTGTTAGAACATGCATTTATCAGATGTGTGCTGTGTGTTCAGAAGATGTGGAGCCTGGTGTCATGCAATACTGATAATTTGGAACATAATCTGTATGCATGTGACTGTCACCTCTTGTACTACTGTAAAATTGCAAACACACAGCAGCAATGCCATAGTTGTTGACACTGACAAATTGTCTCATATCCTTGTAGGTCCCTCTGGTGTGATAGCAAGACAGTTGACCCATGCTGGTGAGTGTTCTACATTTAATATAGCATATAACATGTGCATGTCATAGGAGAGTTGTAGGCCATATACACATGTAAAACACCTACACATAATGCATGCTCTGCATGTTCTCTGTGGGACTATGCACATCCCAGTAACATGAGTAGCTGCCTCAAACACATGCAATACACAGAGCATCCCAACCAATTATGGTACAATGTAGTGGACATTGTATAGGCAGAGTCAATACACATGCACACAACATACACCACTTTGTCATATGCAGTAAGTGTTAATATGATACACATGGCATATGTAGACACCTGCTGTAAGGTCATACTCCAGTATCCCAAATATCATCAACACAGCACACATACCATGCCTGAGGGGTAGAGGCCTATCATGGGGTGGTGTGACATGCTTCAACATACAACACATTCATGTTAGGCAATGCTCCCTATTGAACACCTTATATACCCATGTAACAACTGGCTGTGAAATGGTTCATGTAGCCAAAGTGGTGCAGGTCAGGTACAGCAAGATAGTTGCCAGTGTGACATACATTAGTGGCCTTGAATGACCACATGATGCTGCCTGATGATGGCTCATGGTACTACACTACATCCAGTTACAGTAACTACAGTACTACACATAGCATTCATTGCTATACACCTGACAGTTGTGTGCATCCGGCCATGGTATGCATACCTATGAGTGATGGTGCACAGGACTTTGGAAATTGTTTCAGACTTGCACAGCAATGTTGTGTCCATGTACACATTGTGTTCCCAGGTGAGGCCAATCATTGAACAACACACATGCATCAAAGACATGTATACTGTTATCAACAACGACTCTCTACACTCGCACTGCATGCTGTTGAGCAACACATATCCTACATGCTGACACGTGTGATAGGACACTTTGGCTTGTGATACTGTACTCCACCATCAACCACTAATGAATATGTTCCATATTGCTGTTGGTGTGTGTGTCAACTTGACTGAGTAGTATATTTGTGTGCATGTGTGCATGTGTTCATGTGTCCATGTGTGCATGTGTGCATGTGTTCATGTGTGCATGTGTGCATGTGTGCTAACATCCTGTACAGATGGTAAAGTGTGTTTCCTGTCTCCCTCTCACAGGTGCTGAGGTATTGTAGGATGAGTGCAGCAGGGAACCTGAAGTCACTGCCACAAATAGTGGACGTGATGATGCATGTGTTGTGGCACAGGCAGGTTTGACAGAGTCTGCCATTGGTCCGCCAATCGACAGTACACAGCTTTCCACCCCATCTATGCGCACATACATACTGCCAATACATCCCTCAACACCAATGGCCTTAGCTGAGGAACAGCATACAGTAGGCATTGACCAGGATAGTGTGGTATCTATGGCACATGCAACCCCACACAGCAACCATACCCAGACACCTGGAATGGCACCACATAGGCATATGTCCAGGGGTTCTCATGGGAGCACTGCTGGTCATAATGCCCCTGGCAGACGTGCCCCCACAGGTCTCACAACCTCAGCTATGTTCCAGGCTGTAATGCAGACATAGGAACGTATGGAACGGTACACCAGGCAGGTACTAAGGGTGCAGAGGGCTCATAACACCGCTATCAATGACAGTATCCGTGATCTTGCTGGTGCCATCTGTAATTACACCAAGGTCATTGATAGATGTTGGGGGGAGACACTAAATGCCCTCCACAATGTAATATTCATGCGCCAGGACAGTGCAGGACAGCTGAGACGTCAACATGGACATATGCCAGCAACATCATCAGCTGGCAGTCGTCGCGGACGACACACAAGTCCCAGCTGCTCCCGTAGTGGCAGTACCAGCCCCAGCAATGTTGAGGCTGAGCTGTCAATAGACCATCCTAGATGACCACGTGCACGTGGCTCTGGCCAGTCTCAGCAGGGCCATGGGTCCAGTCGACATCCCTCTGCCTCTGACGATAGTACCCAGTCTGGCTTAGTACCCAATACTTTCTGTGGCACCCCCGCCAGGCACAGGTACTGTGTCCATCGCAGGAGACAGTGATCTGTACAGCCTGGCAGGTACAGTCTATGGCTGTCCCACAACCTCCCGTATTTGGCAGCCACAAAGTGGAACTGTGTGCATGCAGACACACACACATAAACCAAACACCTAGGGCTAACACATACATACACACATTACATCAACACTGACCCATACTGTACTGTTGTCCCTCACACACACACACACACACACACACACACACACACACACACACACACACACACACACACACACACACACATACACATACATGTCGATTGGATGGGTCATTGTCAGGCTCTGGCAAACCAATAACACACCCTGTGCATATGATGAAACTGTGCCACCTCCTGTCATCTGTGACATTGATGCAGGGACAGGCTAACATTGTGCTGATGCACTGGGTGACCTAATAGCAGTGTAGCAATGTTAGCATGTTGTCAACAGTAAAGTGTAATGATATCCTTGTAGGTATATCTGAGCAGGCATGATGCATTAAAGCTATGATTATCAATGTAGTATTGTTTACACCAGTGTTAATTCCAAAAATGGATTGTCCACCCATGTGCCACTCGGCTGATGTGTGTGGTACTGGCAGCATGTGTTGGTGAGTGGACGGTATGTGTGTGATGTGTGCAGTACAGATTTGCAAGTGTACATTTGTGAACATGGTGGAGCTGCACTGTCTGCATGTATGTGCATGGTGGACACATGGGAAGGGTGACATGTCATGTATTACACAGTGTTAACACTTCATATTTCCTATTAGTGGCCAGTATGCATTTTACTACACATATGTTACAACTGGGGTACACATGTGTGTATGACATGGTTTGACACTATGCTGTGGGTGATACTGTTAATATCGGTCATTGGTTTGCATTCTGGTAGTGTACATAACCTCAACAGCCTGATTTTAACCAATCGTTAGATGATGTCTTGACAAATGATACACAGCTGTAGGATACACAGTAGCATTTGAATCCTTCCGGTACTATACTATACCAGTAACCAGTGGTATTGACTGCCACACATTCCCATGACCACTCCTGTTTGGCATGTGGCCATCCTAGGTACAAGCAAACACACTAGGGATATGTCCGTCCACATCTGGTAATGCATACAGTGGCCTACAATGCATTCTCCGGATTAGACACTTATCCTCCACAAGGGTATCATACAGACAGATACCTGTTGATCAACCCATGCTGTGAAGCTATAAGCCAACTATAGCATAGTCATCCACATTTACTCTACATAGTATCCTGACAGTACCACATTGGTTGTAGCCCACAACATGTAGCAGAGGTACCGATGTGTACATACAGCCACATGTGATGTCATCTGTCCTTTGGTATTCACATTTCCAAAGGTATGCTAATGTCCCTCAGTGTATCACATAAGCAATAAGGGGCTGTATGCATATCCACGGAGTTGTTGTACACCTATGATGAATGCCCATTATTGACAGACTGTGTTGTGTTTGAACATGTCTGAAATATGCCCCAGGCATGAACCCTCACTCACACTATTCTATAGAAACTGTCATGTGTGTGTGACACAGATGACTTAGGCCACAGAGCACTACAGTGGCTGGCCTTGTCACATGCATACATATGTGACCTATGGTCTGAGAAGCAGCAGCACAAACTGTCAATGGTAACAGATGTATTCGTGTAGAAATCAGGCTTCACACCTATGAACTAACTGAGGTCACATGTACATATATGTCTTTGCCACACAGTTACCAGTTGAGGTCACATGTACATATATGTATTTGCCACACATATACCTGAAGTGTGCAATGCACATACTGTTGTTTTACGTCATACAGTAGTAAAAGCAAAACTCACAGCACATTGATCAACAGTACCCTAACCAGCTATGTTATGATACTAAAGAGATACGCATTAACACAATGTGCTACATGCTTTACTAGGAGTTTTTATTTCCACTGCTGTATTTGTGGGATACTGACATCATCAGACTTGCCAAAGAGGAATTTACCTCTTTTAATGTGTTTTCCCAGTCTCCAAAAAGGGGACTCCTCTCAAAGGAAATCACACACACATATACTCCCCACACACTCAGCAATTGGAAGATTCAAACCCCTATATAACTATGTTAGGATATTTGAGAGATATGCATTAACATGATGCACTATATGCTTTATTGGGAATTTTCCTTTCCACTGATGTATTTGTGGGATACTGACATCATCAGACTTGCCATAGATGAATGTATCTCTTTTAATGTGTTTTCCCAGTCTCCAAAAAGGGAACTTCTCTCAAAGGAAATCACACACATACATACCCCCCCCCCACACACACACACTCAGCAATTGCAGGATTTAAACCCCTACTTAACTATGTTATGATACTGGAAAGATATGCATGAACATGACACTCTATATGCTTTATTGGGAGTTTTCATTTCCACTGCTGTATTTGTGGGATACTGACATCATCAGACTTGCCAAAGAGGAATGTACCTCTTTTAATGTGTTATCCCTGTCTCCAAAAAGGGTATTCCTCACAAAGGAAATCACACACACACTCAACAATTGCAGAATTCAAACCCCTACCTGACTATGTTATTATATTAGAAAGATATGCATTAACACGATGCGCTACATGCTTTATTGGGAGCTTTTATTTCCACTGCTGTATTTGTGGGACACTGACATCATCAGACTTACCAAAGAGGAATTTACCTCTTTTAATGTGTTTTCCCAGTCTCCAAAAAGGGCACTTCTTTCAAAGGAGATTACATACCGCCGCACACACACACTCAGCAATTTTAGGATTCAAACCCCTACCTAACTATATTATGATATTAGAAAGATACACATTAACACAACGCACTATATACTTTATTGGAAAATTTTATTTCCACTGCTGTATTTGTGAGACACTGACATCATCAGACTTGCCAAAGTGGAATCTACTTCTTTTAATGTGTTCCTAGTCTCCAAAAAGGGCACGCCTCTCAAAGGAAATCACAGACACTCTCAGCAATTGCAGGATTCAAACTCCTACTTAACTATGTCATGATACTAGAAAGATACACATTAATACAACATGCTATATGCGTTATTGGGTGGAATTTTTCTCCTGCTATATTTGTAGGATGCTGACATCATCAGAATGGACATGGTAATGTATGTGCACTTTGTTTTATGCAATCCCAGGAATGAACCATGTGGGTCAGCAGGTGTTAACAGCTTGAACAGGACTCCACAAGTCTTAGCTTGTGTGATCTATCTGTGGACAAATTGCCATTCCTTCATATGACAATATATATTTATACACAGATTGTTGATTTTGTGGATACGACATGTGTCTGGGATGTTGATAAAGGGCTATTCAAAGTCTATGTGGGACGAGCATAGCTTCTTTCAGTGATGTATGTCCTGGGTGGCTGCCTTGCAAACAGTCTAGCAGGTTTGGGAACCATGATCTGCCCATGAACATACCACAGTTGGTAGTGTTGTGTGTTTGTTGGCTTCCAGTAGCTCTGTTTATGACTTCAATCATGATGGACTCCATGGCCTTGCAGATCAGAGTTCATAGGCATATAGGACTATAGTTTCCATGGTCTGTTGTGCACCAACACTTGTGGGGTGTGCCATATGTTGCTGTAACACATTCAACAGTTTCAGATCCTGCAGAGAGGGTGAGGCTCAACAGACTGTTCAGGTGCAGGGTCTGTTTGTTCTGTAGTTCACTTATGACACATGTAGGGAAACAACGTAATCCAATTGATGCCATGTTTTCAGCTTTGGGAGGAGCTGTTTACCCATTCTACATGTGATATCTCCTGGTATGATGATAGGGCCTTTTGTCAGTGGGAGGTGGGTATGTATGTATGGGCCTGTCTGACAGGATGTCGGCATTGTCAGTCAGGTACAGTTGGCCCTGACTCAGGACATATATGAGTGTACATTGCTATTTATGACATAGCTGATGGAGGTGTCATGGTTCTGTCTGGACTCCTTCGCAGATAATCTTTCCAAAACACCGACAAACCTGAGCACTAAACCCCTGTTATACTGTTTTATGCACTTAACACCCTACTGATCCTTTGTGATCAGTCAACAGAGTATTTCATCATAATATCCTGGCATGTCCAAAGGTCGGTTTTGTGTGCACTCTCCAGTCCAGCTGGTGAATATTGGAATTTTGACGCAATGTTACAACTGCTTTATGTACTCAGACAACCCTCTCCTCCTCCCAACAAACTCAGATATATGTTAGAGAGATGCAACTATATAGACAAACAGGAGGCTGAGCTCTCTCGACCCATGACTGGCACAGTCTATCAGGTGGTGAAGGTAACCACACACACCACAAATCCAGTCTTTTCATAGACCTACAGCAACAGCAAACAAAATACATTACCACACAAAAACATACTCGGAGGCTCTAAATAAACTCTGCCTAAGCAGCAGAGACCTCCAAAGCAGACATCCAAACAACTGCTACCCCACAACAATACCCACATATCACATAGTTCACAAAGTCAGTGTGCCACACAGTCACTGCCCTTAGGGCTAAACAACACACCTAATACACTTGTAATAGGGGATTCTTATTGTCAGACACACTGACATCCCACTCACCAGGCTGAACAAGGAGAAGGTCACTTTGAGCTGTCTGTCGGGTGCCAGAATCCGCCACATAACACATGCACTCCGGTCACTCCAAAGCAAGTACAAATATGGCTCCATCGTTGTCCATGCTGGTGTGAATAACCTCAGACGTTCCTCCCTGGACTACATGACAAGAGACATAGAGGAGCTCTGTGATCATGTTGCCCAGGCCAGTATGACCCTGACCTTGTGTAGCATCTTACCCTCACCAAGAATGATGTCACAGTATACAGACAAACTGATAAATTTTAACAGTTGGCTAACATATTGGTGTCATTTAAAGGGGATCCAGTGTCTGTCAGCCTGGGATGACATGCTTGACATGCCACGTAGCTTCGCTATGGACGGCTTGCATCTGTCACCCCTGGACTTTCGAATACTGGCTAAGGTTCTTGCCACCCCCATAGTGCCTTTTTTAAGCAAGGCTCAAAAGACAAACCCACCTCCATAGATATTACAAGGTAAAAGAAACTAAGGGTAATGCTGCTCAACACCAGATATCTAACCCTCAAAATGCACGCATTCAGGACTCTCCTCAGTATGGAGAATGTTGATATCTGTGCAGTAACAGACACCTGGTTCAGGCTCCCGAAAGCACACCAGCACTACCAGGTTATACTTCATACCATGCTTTTCGGCCACAAGACTCGGACCGACCAACAAAAATAGGGAGAGTATCCATATACATCACAGATGCACACACCTCCAGGTTAGTAGCACTGCATGAAGCATCGGAGACCATGCATGTGCAACTAACAGTGGGCGAAACTATCTTTCACTTTGTAGCCTGCTACAGACCACCCTCCCAAACTCAGGAACCCAACTCGGCTTTCCTGGCAACACTGGGGAATAGGTAGGTCTCTCCAAACACCATTATATTGGGTGACTTCAACTACCCAAACATTGACTTGGAATACTACTCAAGCCCCAACACCCTCGCCCAACAGTTGCTAGAATTTATAAACTCAAATGCTATGGCACAACTGGTCACCACACCCACAAGAGGGGAAAACATATTGGACCTGATCATCACCAACATGGGGACTCTATGTTCCACACCAGAGGTATACCCTTCATTGGTAAGGTCAGACCATACATTTATCTCACTGGACATCCATATCACATCCCCACCCCCATCCTAGGTAATCTCGGTGAAGAACTTCTCAAAAGCAAATGTCACACTTCTCCAAACCAAGGTGGTATCCTTCAAAGACCCTGGGACAGTGGTAAATACAGCTCAGACTGCTGAATCCTTTACAAATGCATTCTGTGGACACCTACTGGAATGCATGGATCATGCTATCCCAAATAACAACAAGACTCACTCCTCCAAAGGCAGGGGACCTGTCTGGTGGACCCTGGCCATTAATAAACTATACAATGAAAGGAGGAGGCTACTACATGATTGAGCACAATCCCAAAAAGGGAATGCATCTCTGATCAGTACTAGCAAAAAGCTATGATCACTCATGAATTCATCTAAGGCCCGCTTCTAAAGGAAAATTGCACCAGACACTAAGGACAATCACAAGGCCTTCTTTAGTTATGTCAGGAACCTGGGTGGAAACTCAAAGATATGTTGTGAGTTACTGCATAATGACAAAACATGCACTGAACCCACAGACATTGCCAATATCCTGGCAAAAAGGTTCAGTGCAAACATCTCCCCCTTCCCCCCTAAAGAGCAAATGTCCATCCCAACAGAGTGTAGCCTCCCTGACATCACAGATGAACAGGTGAGTGCTGCCCTCTCCAAAGCAGACAACACAGCATCAATGGGACCGGACAGTGTCCCAGCCTGCGTCTTACACGAGCTTCATGATGAACGTAACCCTCACATTAAGTCACTGTTCAATATCAGAGTTACTACAGGATATGTACCCAAGGAATGGCATACAGCAACAGTGGTCCTGCTCCACAGAGGTGGTGCCACAACGGACCCTGGACACTATTGCCCTATAAGCCTAACTAGCCTGGTCTGCAAAGCTATGGCGCGTATAGTCATGGAACTCATACACAAAGACATCAGGAACCTATAGACACTGGATCTTACCAAATTCGGCTTTCTTGTGGGCAGATTTTGCCTCTTGAACCTGGTCGACTTCTTTAAACAATTACCAGGTCCATAGATGTAGGGAAGGTAGTCCACACAGCCTACCTGGACCTCACAAAACCCTTCAACACAATAGCCCACTCGGGCATTATACATAAGTTCACCAGCTTCGATATCGACACATATGTCACAAGATGGATTGCTAACTGGATCAGAGATAGCACCCACATGGTCAGTATTGCAGGTGCCATGTCTGACTCTACACCAGTTACACGTGGTATCCCACAAAAGGCTCAGTCCTGGGACCTCTCTTGTTCAGTATATATTTCTCTGACGTACAGGCTAACACAGGAGGAATATGGCTGACCATGTTCGCAGATGACTGCAAACTGGGTGCCATAATCAACTCTCCAGCTGGCACAAGCATCCTCAAAAAGGGTCTCACAGAGATGGATAACTGGTGCCAGAGCCATGGCCTACAGCTAAATGCCATTAGATGCATACTCATCCCCTTTGGGAATAACAACATGCCCACACATTACCACATCGGTGGTAATCCATTAAGTATGGTAGGAGTTATTAGGGATTTGGGGACACGAGTAGTTAGTACTCTCACCTTTGACAATCACGTTGCCAAAGTGGTTAAACAGACCTTCTATATAGCCCACCTTATCCCATAAGGTTTCATATCTAGATCAAGTGAGGTCACTGTGCCCCTATACTCATCAGGCCCATGATTGGATACAATGCCCCATTTGGGATGTACCTTACCCGACACCTGCAGCAACTGTAATGGCCATGAAAGTACCTCACCAAGTAGATCTAGGGACTCACACAGATGCCCTGTGCAATTCAGCTAAAGTAACTCCAGCTCTACTCAGTCGCTTACCGCCTTCTCGGATGCGATCTGTGCCTGTTGTTTAAAGCCATGTCCAACCCAGAATTAATGGACATGTTCCACCTCAGGATATCAGAATCCCTTAGAGCTACACACTCCAGGGACGTAAACCTCAGCACAGATATTAATAGGACATGCTGGAGGGACAGATTCTTATCCCAGAGGCTTCACTCACTCTGGAATGAGATCCCAGTCCCGCATAGGCAGAGCCCCCCACTGACCACCTACAGGAGACATCTTGACAAGTGGATGGGTGATCGTATGTTTACCCCTGGGATATCTTCTGGGTCCCTGCTAGACAGAGGCACAATAAACTAAATGTAAATGGGCTATCTTGTGTGACCTACTATTCACAGGCACATTCTACTAATCTAGCAGGGTTGCGCAAGCCAAACACACTTTGCTTAGGCTTATACATGCCCTAGGGCAGATAGCCTAGTATCAACCTATGATCCTATGATAATGTTCGGGATGCACATTGTTTATTGATGATACTGATTGCAGGTTTTTTATCTTCTTTGCTTTCCCACTTTATATGAACAACCTAAGTATCTGCAGAACATATTTGATTATGACAGGGTTCCACTATATTATATATGTGTCTGTTGTCATATAACTGTGTGCACAAGGTGAATTGGTGAATAGTGAGTGGTTCCTGGGTTAAGACATGCAACTGTCGGATGTGTGTGGCCCACTGCTGTACTCAGACATGGCCTAAGTGTGTGAGCATGCCCAGTTTGGCCTTTCAGTGTTTTGTTGCCTGACATTTGTCTCATTTATGCAAGTGTGTGAGCATGCCCAGTGTGACCTTTCAGTATGTTGCTGTCTGAGGTCCACTACATTTGTTGATGTGTGTGAACATGACCAATATTAACATTTATACTATATGTGTGTTGAAAATCAGGTTCTATTCTTACTGCAGGGCTCACCCTTGTGTCATACCTCATCAGGGATTATGCTGTGCCTGCAGGGTTTCCATGAGATACTTTGCATAGACTTATCAACATTTCTTCATACAGACTGACTACTGCAATACTGTCATGGTTTAGTGGTTCAGTGCTATGACTATAGTAGACAGTATCCTGTGTTCGAGGCCTATCACTGCTTTATATTTTTATACTGAGCAGACCAGAGTGCTTAAGGGCCAGCAGAGCAAATATGAGCACGTTGGCTTTTGTTCAGCTATGCCCAACTTGGACCAAGCTTGTCCAACATTGCTCAATGTTAACCAACATTGCTGAACGTTGCCCAATATTGCTCAACATTGACCACAGTTGTGCTAGTTAGTGTGTGCAATTTTGTTTACATATACTGAATGGTGGTAAAAGCTGTTTAGCACTGCTTTATATTGCTTAACACATGGCAATCACGCCTCAGGTGGTGCTGCAGGGCTGCCTATGTCGGATGCACATACTACACGCCCTATACATGTTTAAAAACAGGTAGTATCAAGTTAGGCATCCCTTTTACTATATGTGCATGTCAGACAGAGGTATCATTTCCAGGGTTCCTACTGAGCCAGTGTATGTGCTATGCGTTTTTTCTTTGCCAAGGCCAAAGCATACTGGGCACGCCTCCTTCTGCCTACTGGGGCAGGCTCAGGTTGTTCCTCCTCCGAGTCACGCTCTGCCTGTGATGGCCTTGGCAATGGTGGGGGGCTGTTTTGCCTGGGCCTATGCTGCTCCTGCTGCAGCTGTTTTCGCAGGATCATATTATGTAGCATAGCACATACCATGACAATTTGGGTACATGTAGTTGGTGAGTACTGCAAGGCTCCACCAGATGTGTCCAGGCACCGGAACCATGACTTGAGCAGTCCAAACACATGCTCGATTACATTTTGTGTTTGTGCGTGTGCCTCATTATGACATTCCTGTTCAGGTGTCTGTGCGTTTCTGATGGGTGTCATCAGCCACGGCTCCAGTGCATAGCCAGCATCCCCAACTAGGTGACCATGAGGGATATCCCCATTGGCAAATGTCTGGTACAGCTGTGTCAGATGCCAGATATGGTAATCATGGTAGCTTCCAGGGCAGCCAGCACACACATTCAGTATATCACACACAACCTGGCAGTTGATGGAGGGGAAGCCCTTGCGGTTAATGTAGACCCTACCCCACTCACCGGCTGGTGATTTGATGCATATGTGCGTGCAGTCTATTGCCCCCACTACCTCAGGGTATTCTGCTATTTGCTGGAAGAGACGCATACTGCTGGCCAATACCTCACAGGAATTGGGAAATATACATGATCACCGACATGTGCTGACATGGCATCCAGGAACTGGTGCAGTACCCTGGATGCTGATGCGTGAGATATCCCCATCATATCACCAGTTGGTCTCTGGAAGGTATCTGTTGCTGTTTTAAGTGCTGGGCTGGGCTGGGCTAGCTCTGCTAGTACTCCCTGGTTAACTTCCTACTATTTGTTGTGCTTCCTTTTCCCTTTATGTTTCCTCAGGGGGCAGCACCGTGCACACAAGCGCAAACACGCGCACACCAGTTCACACGTGCGCACACATGCTTACATGGACTAAAACTTGCTTATTCTTGCTAAAACACATGCACACAGGTGCAATCACACTTACACAACTTTAAACAACCTTAGACATTCTTACTCCAGCTTAAACATGCGCACACTGGCGCACACTTGCGCACACAGTCTTACTTGGATATACAGGCGTGCACCCGTGCGCAAACACGTTGCAAGCACTTCTACAAGAAACTTTAGTGTTATCCACGGCATACACCTTCAATTTCTTAACTTTAGCTAGGGCACCTGTTGACACACCTCTTCCAGTGATGAGTAACTGACAGCAAACACATGCCACTCTGCTCCAATGAGATTCACTTCTTTCATACATGCCTCCCTCATGATGCCACCTATCTTCTACTCTGATACTCCCCTTATCCTACTCCTACACTCCACTGACTGTGCTCATTTGCTATGTAAACTTGGGATTCACTATCCTTACCCTCATTTGCATATGACTGCCTTCTAATGCTTGGTTACATCTCTTAGACTGAGCTTCCCCCATTAGCAATCTCTACTCGTAGCCATGTTGTCTTCGTCCTGCCATTCCCTTGCATTGTAAATTAAGAATTACAATAAAATCCACATTTGTGGATTTTAATTATTGGTTTTCTGGTTTTTAGAGCGCAGTGAGTTTGTGCGGTGCTGCGCTACACTTAAATATCGCCGATCGGGATAAAAAAATATTTTATTTTTTTTTTTTGCATCGGTGAACATTGCCATTGGCCATATTTTTGGCCATTGGCATGCTTCCTCAACTGGATGCATCCTTTTTTTGGAGCTGTCACGGCTATGTTTTGCTATTTGCAGAACCGTAGTCAGTTGTCAACGGAGTACATTTCTGCAAATAACACTACTCTTACTCGGACAGGTTCAGGTTTCCTGGATCACAAATTTACCTCATTTGCATAGCTTTCGCCTGCAATTGAGGTAATTTGCATATCCTAGCCCTGTCCGTGTAAGAGTCGTTTTAGGAGCTCTGTTGCACGCCTCTACCAGCTGTTCCTGGATCGCTTGGCGGACATGTTGGCTGCATGGAGTCTTACTCTACTCTTAGACTCCATGCAAGCCTTCGTGAATCCGTCCCAATGGGTTTTCTGCCTGTTGTCAGGGGCAGCAGAACCATGGGGTGGGGGGTAGGGTAGGCTGCTTTCCACAGATATGTGTACTGTGCCTCTAGCTGGCATAGGCTAAAAAAAATATTTATTCAAGTACAGTAAATGAAAATTAAGGAACAAACTTAAAGCAAGGTTGTTTCTTTATTTTCTGCTATAATATTTTAATAAGCATTTTCTGATATGAAACAAAAAGAAAACACATTGAAACTTTCACCATTGGTCCAGCCTGCATCTGCATCTTGTTGTCTGGCTGGGCAGGTACATATACAGTGCAGGAACCGTGATTAGTTTGATGGAAAATTAATCTGCAGGGAAATGTACCTCTCAACTGATTAAAAAGGATGTTCCTTGTTTTGTCTCCTATTTCACATTGCTTTTTATAAATGTTTTTGCTTTTTGGTAAGTCACTGAGGATTACAGTCAGTCAGTAATACCAGTCTTAAGAGCTTCATACTTATTGTTCAAAGAATGCATGCTGATGCCAAGGGAGGTGAATGCAGTCATATTTTTGTAATTAAGAAAAGGAGTCAAATCATACGTCAGTGTGTGTGTATGTGTGCGTGTGTGTGAGTGCATGTGTGTGCGTGTGTGCATGCTTTGAACATTATGGAAGCTTGACACAAGGATGTGAGGAATAGAATGATGCCTTGCCTTTCTTTAACATCTTCTAAAGTGGCAGAATGCTTGGTATTCTAGAAATGCTGAAGGTGTAATTCCTGCTATGAAGTAGTAACAGAATATACAGGTCTCACAGAAAATAAGTGTAGCATTGTTACTTGTACAAATATGGGATAGTCATAATAGTAAAAGTTATTAAAAGACCATCTACCAGACCATTGAGTCAATCTTGTCTATATTGTAATTTTGTCAGGCGATTAAATTTCTACCTACTTTAAATAGTGAAAAAAAAGTATAAACATTTGTTCAAACGTACTCTAAGCTTGAATAATAAAAAATACAAATGTGGGCTCTTCAAGAAAAAAAAATTACTCAAAAATATAATATTCAAACTCTGGACAGTGCAAGGTATAATGAAGTTAGAGAAGTTGGTGTTACAATCGACTGAAAGTGGTCATTTAAAATTTATATAGACATAAAAAATCTAGCTATAAAAATAGTAAATTGCAGCTCTATGGTTATTCCAAAAGAAATGTATAGTAAGCTTCAAGATGGAGTACAAAGATATTTCTAATTACTTTATAGTAAGGCAAATTACACAGGTTGAGGGTGTACAGCATGTTTGCACAAAAACATTAGATGGTTTAAGGGGCATGATACATGAGTGTTCACGAGCATGTATTAGTACTGAGTTACAGAATAAAACACTCAAAAATATGATTGTTTTCTACACCTAAGAGCAGCGGGCTTTATGTTACACATTTTTACAGCATGTCAGGAATTCATTATAGTAATATTTTCTTACACACACATTATATACTGTAAACAGATTTCTAAGAAGATGCATACTTAGTAAAAAGCTCTTTTCCTATCAGTTCCATTACAGGATGCAAACTTAGCTGATACCCGGACTGCACTGCATTTGTGCCAGGACTGGAGTAAATGTCATCAGTTTGGAGCTGCTGCGTTCGTAGAATGGGGAATTTGAGCACCTAGCACTTAAGCAAAGCAAATAAGAGAGACAAAAAGATTTTGAGGCCTGCATATTCTTTTAAATGCATGATGTCTTTTAGCACCAGAATCTAAGCTTGACCCAAGTAACTGATTTTACTCAGCCCTAGCTAAGACCTTTCTATGTTCTGAAGAGAAGCAAACTGGTCAGGTCCTGATTTTCTAATCACTCTTAATAGGTGCTAGATGTTTTTAATGTGTTACAGTCTACTTGGCAAAGTAGTATTTGTTATCAAACCTGCATAGGCCAAGAGCGTTCTCATTTGCCAGTAGCCCACAGAGAGAGAATAAATGGTATGCATCCTTCCTTGACAAGGTCAGTCATTTCATATGCAGCATAAGCAGGCTGAGCCTGTAATTGGTCATTGCTTAAGCAGTGTGCTAACCCATTCAACAAATTTAAATAAAATAAAGTAAAGATGGGGCGAAACTGTAATACAAATGCCTGTGTTGTTATGTCATTTATTTAGTGTCTACTTATTCTACTTTCTCTTAATCTTTGTGTGTGTGGTGGGGGGGGGGGGGGAGACATATATTAATACTTTTTTGCACTGCTGCAGTGTTCTTATGCTAAAGTAGTATTTCCAGAACACATTTGCCAAAGTTCACTACACGTCCTTTACACTATACTTTTCTCCATGTTGGCTGATGTACCTTGACATATGAATATCAACTTAATTGAAGGACAGTTTTTATCTTATATATCTGACAAGACAGAGATCATCAGCACTCTTTCTGGGCTTAAACATAAAACAGAAAATTAGATACTGATTGATATAATCATATCTACTCTTTGGGACCTGGCACTGCATCTAAAGTCTTCATTGAAGGACTGCTCACTTACATCGGCTCTTGCATTTTGCTCATGTCTTATTGCAGTTTGTTTTACTTCAAATTTACTTTAATTCAACTTTGTTTCTCTTGGAATTATAAAAGTTTTGGTTAGGGTCATTTAGTCAAGATTTGGTTTCCTTCTCTAACTGCAAAGGGCTTAAATCTAGTTGATTTTTGGGAGGACCCAAGGAACAGTAATTTTAAGGTAAGTAGAGCAGGAAAAGATTGTTATCTGTGGAAGCTGCAACTGGTCTGAAACTACTGCTACTTCTGCTGTTGTGTAATGTTTTGAAATTCTTCATTTAAGGTTTCTGTGCTTACATTGTTTCTCATCTTTTGGTATTATTTTCTGCAATTGTTTTACTTTAAATTTGTTTTCTTTAAATAGGGTTTCTCTTGGAGTTTTAAAAGTTGTTGGTTAGCAAAGATTTGTTTTCCATTTTCTGGCCGCAAAGTGATTAAGTCAAGGCAATTTCAAAGAGGAACTGAAGAAGCATTTTTTTTTTAATTTAAGGGATTCATGATGTAATTAATTAATTATTCAGTACTCTGTTCCCTGATTGTAAGGGTGACCTTTATGTAATAGTATTAAGCTATGCTTTTACTCTTTTGTTAATGTCTGAAGAAGTTTGAACCTAGATTCAAACAGAAAGCGCTTTATTAAACTTGTTGCAGCTTCATTAAACTTATCGCAGCTTCATTCTAGTGCCCCAGAGTCTTTTTTGTTATTTTACAGCTCTGGGACTGCTGATATTATATGACTATTCTCTCACCCACTCTGTCCCTGTTGCACTTTTAAACTCAATAGCTCTTGAGTTTCTTGCACCAGCTGTAAATATTACTGTGGAATTTTACTTCAGAAGTTTCTCCAGCTGCTTATCATAATGAGCACTAGAAGCTCAGGCTGGGAGGTTTCTCACTTTAGACTATTAAAGCTTGACATACCCTCTGTTTCATAACTTCCAACCTACTTAGTGTGTACTGCAATACTTAGACTTTTAAATGAAAACTGCACCTTCTCCTACAGTGTATCTCAACTGTTCGATTGCTTTTCTCCCTACAGTATGATTCCAGTACTGCATAGGTGCCTGAAACCTGCTTATACTTTATAAAACTTTCATTTCCTAACTTTGGCATCAAAGGAAGAGAAAATCCACCCACTTTTTTTTTTACACCAAATGTCTGAACCTACAGTTCTTCTTGTACTGAGCAGGATTACTATTGCAACAACACATCATCAGAAGGGTAAAAACTAACCTGTCTCATGACAATCTAACCCCAGCTCACATTCCCTATTAGTGGGTGAACAATCCAACTCTTGATGAATTCTGTTTCACAATGATAGGAAGAGAAGATATTGAAGGATCAAAAAGCGACATTGCTATTTATGCTTGGCTGCCACAAGCCAGTTATCCCTGTGGTAACTTTTCTGTCACCTCTTGCTTAAAACCCACAAAGTCAGAAGGACTGTGAGGGCCCACTTTCATGGTCTTTATTTATACTGAAAATCAAGATCAAGTGAGCTTCTGCCCTTCTGCCCTTGTGAGGTTTCTGTTCTCCCTGTGCTTGCCTTAGGGCACCTGCATTACTGTTTGACAGGTGTACCACCCCAGTCAAACTCCACACCTGATACTGCTCACATAAGTTACAAAGGAAGTTTTCTACACTTGCATAACATACCACAGCTACAGAGAAATTTGTAATCAGCAGCTCAGGCTGTGGTAAACAAGACAGAGAGGTGTGAAAGAGAACTTACACTGATTAACAGCTAATTCTAATGGAGCCATGCCTTTCATAGCAAAATACAACAATTAGAGCAATCAATGGTTCAAGGGCAGTTGTCACCACTTTTGACAAATGTTCATACTTAGCATCACAGTATTGAAATGGTAAGATTTCTACTTTACATTTTAAGAATACTTGAATGTAGTATTTAAAATGTCTGTGTCATTTAGAGAGAAGTCAGAAAATACTTTATTCTTGTAATTCTTGTAAAGTATCAGCACATTTCCCAAAGTGTAGGGGGAGGGGCTGTCAATTCATCTTGCACTACAAAAAGATACTTTGAACAAAGGCCTGCAATTTAGAAACTGTTTTGGTTGCAGCTGTATAATTACTTAGTGTACCATAAAACAAGCCCCGAGACACACACAAATGAGGAATATTCAAGAAATAAAAGAAGCAGTCCTGTTACAGACAGTATGTAAGATGATAGTGACTGACACACAATCTCATTATATGTGAACGGCATGAAAATACACCACTACTTCCTTATGTCTAGCATGACTCATATAAAGCAGATTTGAAATGGATTATGGGAAACAGAAAGGTCTGAAGAAAAATAAGATCACATTGATATATCAAGCCCCATTGACCACCATTTTGCTGAAAACATATTAACATTCTATAAGAAGCAGTCCGAGTGACTTTGGGGTATTAAGGAAACAGAGACAGACTGAACAAATATATTTTTTAGTTCTAAGGTGGAATTTTCCTTTAAACCCCTTTTTCAGTCTTACTTTTACAGTTTGTTGTCATCTGTGACTAGACTACCAATCACTGGAGATCCTACACATTGCTTCCTGGAATTAGTTTGTGAATTTGTGCTTCTGTTTTTGCTAGTGGTGGAGAAAGAAGAGAGAGACATTGTTTCCTAGACTTCATAGTGACTACTGATCACGGGATGGCCAAAACTAATTCTGGGAAGCCAGGATGGGAATAGTGCTAATGCTTTAATTTTGCTAAGATAAGGAAAACAGAGATGTTGATTCTTGTCTGATTCTGGTTCACCAGTTTGTGTGTGGTTGTGAGTGTGTACAAGTATACATAAGTGCTAATTTGTGTGTGAGAGCATGCTCACACGTGCGTGTGTCTGTGCATGTGTACACCCTTGTGTTTTTATCCCTGCTTTTGTAGAATGTCCATGATTTTTCTCATTTTTTTTCCTTTTTTTCCTCTTGCCCCTCATAAAGTGTTTGATTTTCTAGTAACGTACTGACAATTTCAGACTAGTCAATAATGCTAGATAGTAGAGTTTCATACTTCTTGTTGTTCAAAAAATGCATCTTGAAACAAAACCTGTTGCTCTATTTACTTTTTAAGAGAACTGGATTAATAGTTACGCACATTCTCTGATTTGTCCCCTCTACCCATTATTTTTTGCTGAAAGTAGACTGATTGCCACTAAGAAGTTGAGAAATATATACAGAACAATACCTCTTAGCCATTCCTGACTTTGTAAAATCAATCAACAATACTAGCCATTAGAATGTCATAATTTTTATTGTTAAGAAAATGCTTGTTGATGCAAAACCTGTTGCTCTATTAACTTTTTAAGGGTAATAAAGTAATAGTTAGAAATGTTCACTGATTTTCTCTTCTGTTATTTTTCTCTATGTTCTGAATTGTTGAGGAAAGCAGTTAAGAGTATTGAGAGACCCTTCCTCCCATGTTGACTGTATTAAAAACAACAAAAAAAGTCACGTATAGTCTGCTGTTTCACTGCTGGCAGTGTCATATGGCTTTTTGCCACAATTACAAAATAGAAAAAAGTAGCTTCAAAACAACTATACAGTTTCTGTCAGTCTCTAGTCAAATGACTACTAGACCAAAGGTCACTGGGAAAACACTGCGATCAGATGCTAAGGACTACCACTTGTAGGTACTACGACTGTACAGTCCTTCATAGTCTCTATCATACTAATATAGGTTAAACTAGAAATTACTACATGGAGGTAAAAAATAGAGGGCCAGATTCATGAAGGCTTGCATGGAGTCTTAGAGTAGAGTAAGACTCCATGCAGCCATCATGTCTGATGAGCAATACAGGAACAGCCTGTAGGCGTGTGTAAGAGAGCTCCTAAAACGGCTCTTACATGGACAGGGCAGGGATATGCAAATTACCTCAATTGCATGCAAAAGGCATGCAAATGAGGTAGATTTGGGATTCAGGAAACCCGAACCTGTCCGAGTAAGAGCAGTGTTATTTGCAGAAATGTACTCAGTTGACAACTGAGTACCGTTCTGCAAATAGCAAAACGGAGCCATGACAGCTCCAAATAAAGGTTGCATCCAGTGCAGGAAGCATGCCAATGACCAAATATACCACCATGTGAAATGTTTCCTGATGCAATATGAAAATAATAATATTTTATTTTTTTTTGCCGATTTCCGATGTTTAAGTGTAGCGCAGCGTCGCGCAAATGGGGTGTGCTCTAAAACCCAGAATACTAAAAATTAAAACCCACAAATGTGGATTTTATTGAAATTGTTAATGTACAATGCAAGGGAATGGCAGGCTGAAGACAACATGGCCACTGAGTAGAGGTTGCTAAGGGGGGAAGCTCAGTCTAAGACATGTAACCAAGCATTAGTAGGCAATCCTATGTAAATGAGCATTAGGATAGTGAATTGCAAGTTTACATAGCAAATGAGTACAGTCAGTGGAGTGTAGGAGTAGGATATGGGGAGTAACAGAGTAGAAGATAGGTGACATCATGAGGGGGGTATGTATGAAAGAAGTGAAGCTCATTGGAGCAGAGTGGCATGTGTCAGCTGTCATTCCCACATCATAGAAAGACGTGTGTCAACAGGTAGGCTGGGAAAGGCAAGAAATGGAAGGTGTATGCCATGGATAACACCAAAGATTTTTGCTGAGCAGGTATGAGTGCGTGCTCGCGCGTGTAAAACCGAGTAAAACAGAGTGCATGCATGTAAGCATGAGTGCATGTGTTTAAGCTGGAGTAAGCATGTATAAGGCTGTTTAAAGAGTCGTAAGTGCATTTGCACTGGTGTGCATGTGTTTTAACCTGAATAAGCAAGTTTTAGTCCATGTAAGCATGTGTGCGTGCATGTTAGCTGCTGTGCTCGTGTTTGCCCTTGTGTGCACGGTGCCCCCCCCGAGGAAACAGAAAGGAAAAAGGAAGCACAACAAATAGTATGAAACTACCAGGGAGTACTAGCAGAGCTAGCAAGTGAAAACAATCAGAATCAGGCAATTACACAGGCAGTACACTAGCCCAGCCCAGCCTAGCACTTAAAACTCTGCAAACAACAGTCCATTATGTTTCTCACAACAGACACTGCAGTAAGCTAATAGAAGTGAAAACTGAAAAAGCTTTACTGAGACAAAGAAATGTTAGGGGCTGCCATTGCTGTTATAAGGCAACATATGCAACATGCTGAGGGTGGTGACAATGGAAATGCTGCTGGACAACCCACAGTGAGGAGACGGAGAACAGTGTACAGGCCCAGGGTAACCTACCAGGGGCTACATGAGCTGGAGATAGTGGAGCACTATAGAGTGGACAGAGATCTCCTGCAGTAAATTGTTGAGCTGTGCAGGCCACGCCTCACACACAGAACCAACAGAGGGGAACCCATCCCAGTGTAAACCAAGGTATGTGTTGGCCTAAGAATATTAGCAACAGGTACCTTCCAGAGACCAGCTGGTGATATGATGGAGATATCACAGGCATCAGCATCCAGGGTACTACACCAGTTCCTGGATGCCATGTCAGCACATGTCGGTGATCATGTATATTTCCCTAATTCCTGTGAGGTATTGGCCAGCAATATGCATCTCTTCCAGCAAATAGCGGAATACCCTGAGGTAGTGGGTGCAATAGACTGCATGCACATACACATCAAAGCACCAGCCGTCAAGCAAGGTAGAGTCTACTTCAACAGCAAGGGCTTCCCCTCCATCAACTGCCAGGTCATGTGTGATGCCCAGGGCATAATACTGAATGTGTGTGCAGGCTGCCCTGGAAGCTACCATGATTCCCATATCTGGCATCTGACGCAGCTGTACCAGACATTTGCCAATGGGGACATCCCACATGGTCACCTAGTGGGGGATGCAGGTTATGCACTGGAGCCGTGGCTGATGACACCCATCAGAAATGAACACACACCTGAACAGGAATGTCATAATGAGGCACACGCACAAACACGTAATGTAATAGAGCGTGTGTTTGGGCTGCTCAAGTCAGGGTTCTGGTGCTTGGACACATCTGGAGGAGCCTTGCAGTACTCACCAACTGCATGTACCCAAATTGTCATGGTATGTGCTATGCTACATAATATGATCCTGCAACAACAGCTGCAGCAGGACCAGCATTGGCCTGGGCCAATCAGCCCCCCACCATTGCAAAGGCCATCACAGGCAGAGCATGACTCGGAGGAGGAACAACCTGAGCCTGCCACAGTAGGCAGAAGGAGGCATGCCCAGTATGCTTTGGCCTTGGCAAAGAGGCAACACATAGCACATACACCGGCTCAGTAGGAACTCTGGAAATGATATCTCTCTCCGACTCACACATATAGTAAAAGGGATGCCTAAGTTGACACTACCTGCTTTCAAACATGTACAGGGAGTGTAGTATGTGCATCTGACATAGGCAGCCCTGCAGCACCACGTAAGGCATGGTTGCCATGTGTTAAGCAATATAAAGCAGTGCTAAACAGCATTTACCAACATGTAGTATATGCAAACAAAATCGCACACACCAACTAGCACAAGTGTGGTCAATGTTCAGTAATATTGGGCAATGTCCAGCAATGCTGGTGAATATTGAGCAATAAAAAGAAACCAAGAGCTTGAGGCAAACAAACTCTTCCAGGACACCACAAATTGAAGTATATAGGTGGACCAGTTCAACTATAAGTCAGTTTTACACATGTTTTGGATTTGTCATAGTCGCACATTGTTTTTTAGAGTTGAGGCAGGGGAGTGTAGGTTTTATTTACTATTTATTTTTACATTTTTATACATGCATTTGTTACAAATGGATTTTTTAGTCAAATCTCTGCACACACTTTTAAACAGAAACTGTAAAGTATATAGGTGAACCAGTTCAGAACATCTTTACAACAGAGCATATTTTGCAGTAGCCTATATGTTTTGATGCATTGGCTAGTGGATCATTTATTATTTATTTTCTGCACATTACTTATGCACCACGCTGGGTGGATGAGTACTGTTCACAGTGGTTATCAGCACAGTGCAGAAGATTGATTTTTTGATGGAAGTATGTTCCCAGCATTGTTTCTGGCTGTTTTTTCACTGCTGTTTCAATTTTATTCTTAATGCATTTTAAAGTCTGGTGCATTTAATATTCTTGTTTTAAGGAAACCAAAGATGAACATATTAAGGTGCATTCCTAATAATGTTGCACCTTAGCAATGGTTTCAACAATATTTACAAAACAGTTTTTTAAAATGCATTTGGTTTGTGAAAACTCAATGGTTGAATTTGCATTAAGTTAACAACTGCATTTAATTGTTTAATGAGTTTCAATTGCTTGTTGCAAGGTATTTAAACTGTGTGCACACTACAGTTTTAACTTGAGAAAGCCCAGTACCACTGGGTGAAAGCGCTTGTTTGCATTCTGTTGGTTTTGTATTAAAGAAGATTTTCGCATACAACAACGTTGGTGGATTCCACTTTTTATCTTTTGGAATTACTGGTTTTTGAAAGTCACAATCTTCATCAAAATCTGCACCACCTCAGTTTGGTTCGATTTGTTCTTCAGTTTGTGGTGTCCTGGAAGAGTTTGTTTGCCTCAAGCTCTTGGTTTCTTTTTCTTGTTCTTTGTTGGAGTTCTTTTTTTGAATGTTGAGCAATGTTGTACAAGCCTGGTCTAAGTAGGCATAGCTGAACAAAAGCCAACATGCTCATATTTGCTTAACTGGCCCTTAAGCAGTCTGGTCTGCTCAGTATGAAGATATAAAGCAGTGATGGGCCTCAAACCCAAGATACTGCGCACTATAGCCAAAGTACTGAACCATTAAACCATGACACTATTGCAGTGGTCAGCCTGTATGAAGGAATGTTGATAAGTCTATGCAAAGTATTACATGGAAACCCTGCAGGCACAGCATAATCCTTGTCAAGTTATGACACAAAGGTGAGTCCTGCAGTGAGAACAGAACCTGACTTCCAACACACACAGTATAAATGTTAATATCGGTCATGTTCGCACACATCAACAAATGTAGTGGACCTCAGATAGCAACATACTGAATGGTCACACTGGGCATGCTCACACACTTGAATAAATGAGACAAATGTCAGGCAACAAAAGACAGAATGGCAGAACTGGGCATGCTCACACACTTAGGCAATGTCTGAGTACAGCAGTGGGCCACGCATATCTGGCAGTTGCATGTGTTAACCCAGGAACCTGTCACTATACAGCAATCCGCCCTGTGCACACAGTTATATGACAAGAGACACATCTATAATATAGTGGAACCCTGTCATAATCAAATATGTTCTGCAGATACCGAAGCTGTTCATAGAAACTGATAAAGCAAAGATGATAAAGACCTGCAAACAGTATCAGCAATAAACATTGTGCATCTTGAACATTAGCATAGGTTCAGAGGTCGATACTAGGCTATCTGCCCTAGGGCATGTACAAGCCTAGCCAGAGTGTGTTTGGCATTCGAAAACCTGTCAGATTACTACACTGTGTGTGAGAATAGTAGGTCACACAAGATAGCACATGTACGTTTAGGCTAGTATGCCTCTGTCTAGCAGGGACACAGAAGATATCCCAGGGGTAAACATACGATCACCCATACAGTCGTCAAGATGTCTCCTGTAGGTGGTCAGTGGGTGGCTTTGCCTATGTGAAACTGGGATTACATTCGAGAGTGATTGGAGCCTCTGGGATAAGAATCTGTCTCTCCACAATGTCCTATTAACATCTGTGCTGAGGTATACGTCCCTGGAGTGTGTAGCTCCAAGGGAGTCGGATATCCTGAGGTGGAGCATGTCCAGTAATTCTGGGTTGGATATATTTGTAAACAACAGGCACACATCATATCTGAGTAGGTGGTAAGCGACTGAGTAGAGCTGGAGTTACTGCATCTGAACTGTGTAGGGCATCTGTGTGAGTCCCTAGATTTGCTTGGTGAGGAACTTCCGTGGCCAGTACAGTTGCTGCAGGTGTCGGGTAAGGTACACCCCAAATGTGGCATTGTAACCAAGCATGGATGTGATGAGTATAGGGGCACAATGACCTCACTCAATCTGGATGTGAAACCATATGGGATAAGGTTGCCCACATAGAAGGTGTGTCCAACCACTTTGGCAACGTGAATGTCAAAGGCGACAGTACGAACAAGTCATGTCCCCAAACCCCTAACAACTCCTACCGTATGTAATGGAATACTACCTATGTGGTAATGTGTGGGCATGTTGTTATTCCCAAAGGGGATGACTATGCAACTAATGGCATTTAGCTATAGGCCATGGCTCAGGCACCAGTCATCCATCTCTGTGAGACCCTGTTTGAGAATGCATGTGGCAGTTGGAGAGTTGATCATGGCACCCAGTTTGCAGTCAAGTGCAAACATGTTCAGCCACATTCCCCCTATGGTAGCCTGTACGTCAGACAAATATATACTGAACAAGAGAGGTCCCAGGACCGAGCCATGTGGGATGCCACATGTAACTAGTGTATAGTCAGACTTGGCACCTGCAATTCTGACCATGTTGGTGGTATCACTGATCCAGGTATCAATCCATCGTGTGAGATATGTGTCCGTATTGACGCTGGTGAGCCTATGCATAACAGCCCAGTGGGTTATTGTATTGAAGGATTTTGCAAGGTTCAGGTAGGCTGAGTGGACAGCCGTCCCTATGTCGATGGACCTGTTAGCCATTTAAAGAATAAAAACAGGTTCAAGAGGCAAGATCTGCCCACAACAATGCTGAAATGTGCAGGAAACAGTGTCTGTAGGTTCCCAATGTCTATGTGTATGAGTCCCATGACAATACGCTCGTTAGCTTTGCAGAACAGGCTACTTAGGCTTCTAGGGCAATATTGCCTGTGGTCCATTGTGGCACCAACTCTGTGGAGCGGGATCACTGTCACTGTATGTCATTCCTTGGGTACATATCCTGTGGTAACTCCGATATTGAACAGTGATGTAATGTGAGGGTTGAGTTGATGCTTGTGTAAGATGCAGGCTGGGACACCATCTGGTCACATTGATTCTGTGATGTACGCTTTGGGGAGGGCAGCACTCACCTGTTACTGTGTGATGTCAGGGAGGTTATACTCTGTTGGGATTTATAGTTGCTCCTTAGGGGGGATGGGTGGGAGACATCTGCACTGAACCTGTTTGCCAGGATGTTGGCAAAGCCAGTGGGTTCAGGGTAGGTTTAGTCAGTATGCAGTAACTCACAGCATATCACTGAGTGTCCACCCAGGTTCCTGACATAACTGAAGAAGGCTGTGTAATAGTCCTACATGTCTGTTGCAATTGTCCGGTAGAAGCGGCCCTTAGAAAAGTTCATGAGTGATTGTAGCTGTCTCCTAGTACAGATCACAGATGCCTTCCCAGTCTGGGATTGTGCTCTATCATGTAGTAGCTTCCTCCTGACATTGTACAGCTTATTAATGGATGGGGTCTACCAGACAGGTCCCCTGCCATTGGAGTAGTGAGTCTTGTTGTTATTTGGGATAGCACAATCCATGCAGTCCACTAGGTGTCCATAGAATGTGTATGTACAGGATGCAGCAGTGTGAGCCATATTTGCCACTGTCTCAGGGTCTCTGAAGGATACCACCTTGCTTCGGTGAAGTGAGACGTTGGCTCATGAGAAGTTCAGCAAGATTACCCAGGATAGGTGTGTGGAGGGTATATGTATGTCCAGTGAGATACATGTATGTTCTGACCTTACCAATGAGGGGTATATCACTGGGGTGGAACATAGAGTGCCCATGTTGGTGATGATCAGGTCCAATATGTATTCCCCCTTGTGGCTGTGCTGACTGGTTGTGCCATAGCATATGAGTCTATAAATTGTAGCGACTGCTGGGTGAGGGTGTTGGGGCTTGAGTAGTATCCCCAGTCAATATTTGTGTATATGAAGTCACACAATATAATGGTGTTTGTGGAGACCTTCATATTCTCCATAGTTCCCACGAAAGCTGAGAGTGGTTCCTGAGTTTGGGAGTGTGTTCTGTAGCAGGCAACATACTGAAAGGCAGTATTGCACAATGGTAATTGTATATGTATGGTCTGTGATGCTTTGTGCAGTCCTACTAACCCGGAGGTGTGTGTACCTGTGATGTATATGGATACTCCCCCTAGTTGTGTTGTCTGTTCCCAGTCTTGTTGTCAGACAGCATGGTATGAAACATAACCTGGTAGTGCTGGTGTGCATAAGCGAGCCTGAACCAGGCGTCTGTCAGTGCACAGATATCGCTATCCTCCATACTGAGGAGAGTCCTGAGTGGCCGCAATATGAGGTTAACACAACTGTTGTTGAGCAGCATTACCCTTAGTTTCATTTAACCTGTAATGTCTATGGAGGTGAGTTTGTCTTCTGAGCCCTGCTTAAAAAAGGCACTATGGTGGTAGCAAGAGCCTTAGCAAGCATTCCAAAGTCCAAGGGTGACAGGTACAAGCTGTCCATAGTGAAGCTACGTGGCATGTCGAGCATGTCACCATAGGCTGACAGACACTGTATCCCCTATGAATTAAACAAATTTGTTAGGCAACTGTTAAATGTGATATGTGTGTCCGTATACTGTGACATCATAATTGGTGGGTGTAAGATGCTAGACAAGGCCAGGGTCATACTGGTCTGGGCTACATGATCAGAGTGTTCCTCCATGTATCATGTCATGTGGTCCAGGGAGTAACGTCTAAGGTTATACACACCAGCATGGACAATGATGGTGCCAGTCCTGTACTTGCTTTGGAGTGACCTGACTGCCTGTATTATGCGGCAGATCCTGGCACCCAACAGACAGCCCAAAGTGACTATTCCCTTGTTAGGGCTGGTGAGTGGTATGTCAGTGTGTCTGACAATACGTGTCATTTATTACAAGTGTATTAGGTGTGTTGTTTAGCCCGAAGGGCAGTGACTGTGTGGCACACTGACATTGTGAACTATGTGATATGTGGGTATTGTAGTGGGGTAGCAGGTGTGTGTGTGTCTGCTTTGGAGGTCTCTGCTGCTTAGGTAGAGTACATTTACAGCATCCGAGTATGTCTATGTGTGATAATGTGGTTTGAGTGCTGTCACTAGAGGATATGTGAGACTGATATGTGGTGTGTGTGGTTACCTTCACCACCTGATAGACTGTGCCAGTCATGGGTCGAGAGGGTTCATCACCCTGTATGTCTATATAGGTGCATCTCACACATATATCTGAGTTTGTCAGGAGGAGGAGAGGGTTGTCTGTGTACATGAGGCAGATGTGACATTGTGTCAATATCACAATATCCACCAGCTGGACTGAAGAGTACACATGAAACCGACCCCTGGACATGCCAGGATATTATCATGACATACTCTGTAGCCTGATCACAAAGGATCAGTAGGGTGTTAAGTGTCTAAAAGAGTATAACAGGGATTAGTGCTCATGTTCCTTGGTGTTTTGTAAAGAGTAACTGAGAAAGAGTCCAGACTGAATCATGACACCTCCTTCAGCTATGTCATAAAAAGCAATGTATACCCATATATGTCCTGAGTCAGGGCCAGCTGTACCTGAGTGACAATGCCGACATCATGACAGACAGGCCCATATGTACATACCCATCTCCCACTGACAATAGTCCATATCATCATACCAGGAGATATCACATGTAGAATGGATGAGCAGCTACCCCCACTGCCAAAAGCATGGCAGCAAATGGAATACATTGATTCCCAATATGTGTCATGCACAAACTACAGAACAAACAGATCATGCACCTGTACAGTCAGCAGAGCCTCACCCCCTACACAGGATGTGGAACCGTTGAATGTGTCACAGCTACATATGGCACTCCCCACAAGTGTTGGTGCACAACACACCATGGGAAGTCAAGTCCAATACGCCTATAAAGTCTGATCTGCAAGGTCATGGAGTCCATCATGGTTGCAGTCATAAACAGAGCTATTGGTAGCTGACATACACACAACCCTACCAACTGTGGTATGTTCATGTGCGGATCATTGTTCCCAAACATCCTAGACTGTTTGCAAGGCAGCCACCCAGGACATACATCAATGAACACATCTACAAATGTCACATATACTTTGAATAGTCGTTTATCAACATCCCGGACACATGTAGTATCCACAAAACCAACAAGCTGTGCATAAATATGTGTTGACATATGACGGAATGTCAATGTGTCCACAGATAGATCACACAAGGTAAGGATTCTGAAGTCTTGTTCAAGCTGTTGACACCTGCTGACCCACATGGACCATTCCTGGAATGGCATAAAACAAAGTGTACACACATCACCATGTCCAGTCTGATGATGTCACCATCCTACAAATACAGCAGGAGAAGGGGAAACCAGCACATAAAACATATAGCGCGCCATGTTAATGCATCTCTCTCTAGTATCATAACATAGTTCAGTAGGGGTTTGAATCTTGTAAATAGTGAGTGTGTGTGTGTGGGGGGATGTGTGCAGTTTCCTTTGAGAGTTGCTCCCTGTTTGGAAACTGGGAAAACTTACTAAAAGAGGTACATTCTTCTTTGGAAAGTCTGATGATGTCACCATCCTACAAATACAGCAGGAGAAAGAAAACCAGCGAGTAAAGCAAATAGTGCACCGTGTTAATGCATCTCTTTTTAGTATCATAACGTAGTTAGGTCAGTGTTTGAATCCTACAAGCAGTGGGGGTGTGTGTGTATGTGTGCAGTTTTCTTTGAGAGGTGTTCCCTTTTTGGGGGGGGTGTATGTGTGCAGTTTCCTTTGAGAGGTGTTCCTTTTTGGAGACTGGGAAAACTCACTAAAAGAGGTACATTCCTCTTTGGAAAGTCTGATGATGTCACCATCCTACAAATACAGCAGGACAAGAGAAACCAGCCAGTAAAGCAAATAGCACGTCATGTTAATGTGTTTTTTTTTCTAGTATCATAACATAGTTAGATAGGAGTTTGAATCCTGCAAAGAGTGAGGGTGTGTGTATGTGTGCAATTTCCTTGGAGAAGTGCTCCCTTTTTTGGGGGGTGGTGTATGTGTGCAATTGTCTTTGAAAGGAGTGCCCTTTTTGGAGACTGGGAAAACACACTAAAAGAGGTACATTCCTCTTTGGAAAGACTGATGATGTCACCATCCTACAAATACAGCAGGAGAAAAACAAACAACCAATAAAGCAAGTAGTGCGCAGTGTTAATGTGTCTCTTTCTAGTATCATAACATAGTTAGATAAGGATCTGAATCCTGCAAACAGTGTGTGTGGGGGTGTGTGTATGTATGCAGTTTCTTTTGAGAGGTGTTCCCTTTTTGGGGGTGGGTGTATGTGTGTAATTGTCTTTGAAAGGAGTGCCCTTTTTGGAGACTGGGAAAACACATTAAAAGAGGTACATTCCTCTTTGGAAAGACTGATGAAGTCACCATCCTATAAATACAGGAGAAAGGAAACCAGCCAGTAAAGAAAATAGCATGTTGTGTTAAGGTGTCTTCCTCTAGTATCATAACATAGATAGATAAGGGTTGGAATCCTTAAAACACTGAGTGTGTGTGTAGGGTATGTGTGAAGTTTCCTTTGAGAGGTGTTCCCTTTTTGGGGGTGTGTGTGTATGTGTGCAGTTTCCTTTGAGAGGTGTTCCCTTTTTTGGGGGGTGTATGTGTGCAGTTTCCTTTGAGAGGTGTTCCCTTTTTGGAGACTAGGAAAACTCACTAAAAGAGGTACATTCCTCTTTGGAAAGTCTGCTGATGTCACCATCCTACAAATACAGCAGGAGAAGGGAATCCAGCCAGAAAAGCAAATAGTGCGCCATGTTAATGCATCTCTTTCCAGTATCATAACCATAGTTAGGTAGGGGTTTAAATCCTGCAAACATTGAATGTATGAGTGGGGGGTGTATGTGTACAGTTACCTTCATAACATTGATAGGGGTTGGAATCCTGTAAACACTGTGTGTGTGTGTGTGTGTGGGGGGGGGTATGTGTGCAGTTTCCTTTGAGAGGTGTTCCCTTTTTGGAGACTGGGAAAGCTCACTAAAAGAGGTACATTCTTCTTTGGAAAGTCTGATGATGTCTCCATCCTACAAATACAGCAGGAGAAAAGAAACCAGCCAGTCAAACAAATAGTGCACTATGTTAATGCGTCTCTCTCTCTCTCTCTCTTTAGTATCATAATATAGTTAGGTAGGGGTTTGAATCCTACAAACAGTGTGTGTTTCGGGGGGTGTATGTATGCAGTTTCCTTTGAGAGGTGTTCCCTTTTTGGGGGGGATGTGTGTATGTGTGCAGTTTCCTTTGAGAGGTGTTCCTTTTTTGGAGACTGGGAAAACTCACTAAAAGAGGTACATTACTCTTTGGAAAGTCTAATGATGTCACCATCCTACAAATACAGCAGGAGAAGGGAAACCAGCCAATAAAGCAAAGTACATGCCATGTTAAGGTGTCTCTCTCTAGTGTCATAATGTAGTTTGGTAGGGGTTTGAATCCTGCAAACAGTGTGTATGTGTGGTGTGGGGTGTGTGTATGTGTGCAGTTTCCAGTGAGAGGTGTTCCCTTTTTTGGGGGGGGGTGTTTATGTGTGCAGTTTCCTATGAGAGGTGTTCCCTTTTTGGAGACTGGGAAAACACAATAAAAGAGGTACATTCCTCTTTATAAAGTCTGATGATGTCACCATCCCACAAATAAAGCAGGAGAAGGGAAGCCAGCCAATAAAGCAAACAGCACGCTGTGTTAATGCTTTTCTCTCTAGTATCATAACATAGTTAGGTAGGGGTTTGAATCCTGCAAACAGAGAGTGGGTATGTGTGCAGCTTCTTTTGAGAGGTGTTCCCATTTTGGGGGGGGTGTATGTGTGCAGTTTCCATTGAGAGGTGTTCCCTTTTTGGAGACTGGGAAAACTCACTAAAAGAGGTGCATTCCTCTTTAGAAAGTCTGATGATGTCGCCATCTTACAAATACAGCAGGAGAAAGGAAACCAGCCAGTAAAGCAAATAACATGCCATGTTAATGCGTCTTTCTCTAATATCATAACATAGTTAGGTAGGGGTTTGAATCCTCCAAACAATGTGTGTGTGGGGTGGGGGATGTGTATGTGTGCAGTTTCCTTTGAGAGGTGTTCCCTTTTTGGGGGAGGTGTGTATATGTGTGCAGTTTCCTTTGAGAGGTGTTCCCTTGTTGGAGACTGGAAAAACTCACTAAAAGAGGTCCATTCCTCTTTGGAAAGTCGGATGATGTCACCATCCTACAAATACAGCAGGAGAAGGGAAGCCAACCAGTAAAGCAAATAGTGCACTGTGTTAATGCATCTCTTTCTAGTATCATAACATGGTTAGGTAGGGGATTGAATCATGAAAACAGTGTGTGTGGAGGGGTGTGTGTATGTGTGTAGTTTCCTTCAGAAGTGTTCCCTTTTTTTGGGGGGGGGGTGTATGTGTGCAGTTTCCTTTGAGAGGTGTTCCCTTTTTGTAGAATGGGAAAACTCACTAAAAGAGGTCCATTCCTCTTTGGAAAGTCTGATGATGTCACCATCCTACAAATACAGCAGGAGAAGGGAAACCATCCAGTAAAGAAAATAGCACACCTTGTTAATGCGTCTTTCTTTATCATAACATAGTTAGATAGGGGTTGAATCCTGCAAACAGTGAGTGTGATTATATGTGTGTAGGGGGGTTGTGTATGTGTGCAGTTTTCTTTGAGAGGTGTTCCCTTTTTGGGGGCGGGTGTATGTGTGCAGTTTCCTTTGAGAGGTGTTCCCTTTTTGGAGACTGGGAAAACTCACTAAAAGAGGTACATTCCTCTTTGGAAAGTCTGATGATGTCACCATCCTACAAATACAGCAGGAGAAGAGAAACTAGCCAGAAAAGCAAATAGCGTGCTCTGTTAATGCATCTCTTTCTAGTATCATAACATAGTTTTTAAACCCCTACCTTAGTATCATAACATAGTTAGGTAGGGGTTTAAATCCTGCAAACAGTGAATGCATGAGTGGGGGGTGTATGTGTGCAGTTTCCTTTGAGAGATGTTCCCTTTTTGGAGACTGGGAAAACTCACTAAAAGAGGTACATTCCTCTTTGGAAAGTCTGATGATGTCATCATCCTACAAATACAGCAGGAGAAGGGAAACCAGCCAGTAAAGCAAACAGCATGCCGTGTTAATGCATCTCTCTCTAGTATCATAACATAGTTAGGTAGGGGTTTAAATCCTGCAAACATTAAGTGTGTGTGTTGGGGGGTGTATGTGTGTAGTTTCCTTTGAGAGGTGTTCCCTTTTTGGAGACTGGGAAAACTCACTAAAAGAGGCACATTCCTCTTTGGAAAGTCTGATGATGTCACCATCCTAAAAATACAGCAGGAGAAGAATAACCAGCCAGTAAATCAAACAGCGTCCCATGTTAATGCATCGTTTTCTAGTATCATAACATAGTTAGGTAGGGGGTTTAATCCTGCAAACAGTGTGTGTGGGGGGTGTGTATATGTGCAGTTTTCTTTGAGATATGTTCCTTTTTGGGGGAGTTGTGTGTATGTGTGCAGTTTCCTTTGAGAGGTGTTCCTTTTTGGAGACTGGGAAAACTCACTAAAAGAGATACATTCATCTTTGGAAAGTCTGATGATGTCACCTTCCTACAAATACAGCAGGAGAAAGACAATCAGCAAGTAAAGCAAATAGTGCACCGTGTTAATGCATTTCTCTGTAGCATCATAGCATAGTTTGGTAGCGGTTTGAATCCTGCAAAGAGTGAGTGTATGTGTGCAGTTTCCTTTGAGAGGTGCTCCCTTTTTGTGGGGGTGTATGTGTGCAGTTTCCTTTGAGAGGTGTTCCCTTTTTGGAGACTGGGAAATCTCACTAAAAGAGGTACATTCCTCTTTGGAAAGTCTGATGATGTCACCATCCTACAAATACAGCAGGAGAAGGAAAACCAGCCAATAAAGCAAACTACATGCTGTGTTAATGCGTCTCTCTCTAGTGTCATAACATAGTTTGGTAGGGGTTTGAATCCTGCAAACAGTGTGTGTGTTGGGGGGGTGCTTGTATATGTGCAGTTTCCTTTGAGAGGTGTTCCCTTTTTGGGGGGGTGTGTTTATGTGTGCAGTTTCCTTTGAGAGGTGTTCCTTTTTTTGGAGACTGGGAAAACTCACTAAAAGTGGTACATTCCTCTTTGGAAAGTCTGATGATGTCACCATCCCACAAATACAGCAGGTGAAGGGAAGCCAGCCAATAAAGCAAATAGCACATTGTGTTAATGCTTTTCTTTCTAGTATGGTAACATAGTTAGGTAGGGGTTTGAATCGTGCAAACAGAAAGTGTGTATGTGTGCAGTTTCTTTTGAGAGGTGTTCCCATTTTGGGGGGTGGTGTGTATGTGTGCAGTTTCCATTGAGAGGTGTTCCCATTTTGGAGACTGGGAAAACTTACTAAAAGAGGTACATTCCTCTTTGGAAAGTCTGATGATGTCACCATCCTACAAATACAGCAGGAGAAGGAAACCAGCCAGTAAAGTAAACAGCACGCTGTGTTAATGTGTATCTCTCTAGTATCATAACATAGATAGGTATGGGTTTAAATCCTACAAACAGTAAGTGTGTATGTTGGGGGGGTAGGTGTGCAGTTTCCTTTGAGAGTTGTTCCCTTTTTGGAGACTGGGAAAACTCACTAAAAGAGGTACATTCTTCTTTGGAAAGTCTGATGATGTCACCATCCTACAAATACAGCAGGAGAAGGGAAACTAGCCAATAAAGCAAAGTACACACCGTGTTAATGCGTCTCTCTCTATTGTCATAACATAGTTTGGTAGGGGTTTGAATCCTGCAAACAGTGTGTGTGTATGCAGTTTCCTTTGAGAGGTGTTCCCTTTTTGGGGGGGTGTGTTTATGTGTGCAGTTTCCTTTGAGAGGTGTTCCTTTTTTGGAGATTGGGAAAACTCACTAAAAGAGGTACATTCCTCTTTGGAAAGTCTGATGATGTCACCATCCCACAAATACAGCAGGAGAAGGGAAGCCAGCCAATAAAGCAAATAGCACGCCGTGTTAATGCTTTTCTTTCTAGTATCGTAACATAGTTAGGTAAGGGTTTGAATATTGCAAACAGAGAGTGTGTATGTGTGCAGTTTTGTTTGAGAGGTGTTCCCATTTTGGGGGGTGTGCATGTGTGCAGTTTCCATTCAGAGGTGTTCCCTTTTTGGGGGTGTGTGTATATGTGTGCAGTTTCCTTTGAGAGGTGTTCCCTTGTTGGAGACTGGGAAAACTCACTAAAAGAGGTGCATTCCTCTTTGGAAAGTCTGATGATGTCACCATCCTACAAATACAGCAGGAGAAGGGAAACCAGCCAGTAAAGCAACTAGCGTGTTGTGTTTATGCATCTCTCTCTAATATTATAACATAGTTAGGTAGGGGATTAAATCCTGCAATCAGTGTGTGTGTGTGTGTGTTGGGGGTGTGTGTCTATGTGTGCAGTTTCCTTTGAGAGGTGGTTCCTTTTTTGGGGGGGGGGTGCAGTTTCCTTTGAGAGGTGTTCCCTTTTTGGAGACTGGGAAAACTCACTAAGAGAGGTACATTCCTCTTTGGAAAGTCTGATGATGTCACCATCCTACAAATACAGCAGGAGACGGGGAAACCAGCCAGTAAAGCAAGTAGCACACCTTGTTAATGTATCTCTCTCTAATATCATAACATAGTTAGGTAGGGGGTTGTATCCTGCAAACAGTGAGTGTGTGTATGTGGGGGTGTGTGTATATGTGTGCAATTTTCTTTGAGAGGTGTTCTTTTCTGGGGGGGTATGTGTGCAGTTTCCTTTGATAGGTGTTCCCTTTTTGTAGACTGGGAAAACTCACTAAAAGAGATACATTCCTCTTTGGAAAGTCTGATGATGTCACCATCCTACAAATACAGCAGGAGAAGGGAAACCAGCCAGTAAAGCAAACAGCGTGTCATGTTAATGCGTCTTTCTCTATATCATAACATAGTTAAGTAGGGATTTGAATCCTACAAACAGTGAGTGTGTGTGGGGGGTATGTGTATGTGTGCAGTTTCCTTAGAGAAGTGTTCCCTTTTTGCAGACTGGGAAAACTCACTAAAAGAGGTACATTCCTCCTTGGAAAGTCTGATGATGTCACCATCCTGCAAATACAGCAGGAGAAGGGAAACCAGCCAGTAAAGCAAACAACGTGTCGTGTTAATGCGTCTTTCTCTATATCATAACATAGTTAAGTAGGGATTTGAATCCTACAAACAGTGAGTGTGTGTGGGGGGTATGTGTATGTGTGCAGTTTCCTTAGAGAAGTGTTCCCTTTTTGGAGACTGGGAAAACTCACTAAAAGAGGTACATTCCTCCTTGGAAAGTCTGATGATGTCACCATCCTGCAAATACAGCAGGAGAAGGGAAACCAGCCAGTAAAGCAAACAGCGTGTTGTGTTAATGCGTCTCTCACTAGGATCATAACATAGTTAGGTAGGGGTTTGAATCCTGCAAACAATGAGTGTGTGTGGGGGGGAGTTGTGTATGTGTGCAGTTTCCTTTGAGAGGTGTTCCCTTTTTGGAGACTGGGAAAACTCACTAAAAGAGGTTCATTCCTCTTTGGAAAGTCTGATGATGTCACCATCCTACAAATACAACAGGAGAAGGGAAACCAGCCAGTAAAGCAATTAGCATGCCGTATTTATGCGTCTCTTTCTATTATCATAACATAGTTAAATATGGGGTTTGAATTCTACAAACAGTGAGTGTATGTGTGCAGTTTCCTTTGAGAAGTGTTCCATTTTTGGGGAGGTGTGTGTATGTGTGCAGTTTCCTTTGAGAGGTGATCCCTTTTTGGAGACTGGGAAAACTCACTAAAAGAGGTACCTTCCTCTTTGGAAAGTGTGATGATGTCACCATCCCACAAATACAGCAAGAGAAGCAAAACCAGCCAATAAAACAAATAGCGCGCCGTGTTAATGTGTTTCTTTTTAGTATCATAACATAGTTAGGTAGGGGTTTGAATCTTGCAAACTGTGAGTGTGTGTGTGTGGGGGGGGTATGTGTGCAGTTTTATTTGAGAGGTGTTCCCATTTTCGGGGGTGTGTATGTGTGCAGTTTCCATTGAGAGGTGTTCCCTTTTTGGAGACTGGGAAAACTCACTAAAAGAGGTACATTCCTCTTTGGAAAGTCTGATGATGTCACCATCCTACAAATACAGCAGGAGAAGGGAATCCAGCCAGTAAAGCAAATAACGCGCCTTGTTAATGTGTCTTTCTCTAATATCATAACATAGTTAGGTTGGGGTTTGAATCCTCCAAGCAATGTGTGTGTGGAGTGGGGGGTGTGTATGTGTGCAGTTTCTATTGAGAGGTGTTCCCTTTTTTTGGGGGGTGTATGTGTGCAGTTTCCTTTGAGAGGTGTTCCCTTTTTTAGGGGGGTGTATATGTGTGCAGTTTCCTTTGAGAGGTGTTCCCTTGTTGGAGACTGGGAAAACACACTAAAAGAGGTGCATTCCTCTTTGGAAAGTCTGATGAAGTCACCATCCTACAAATACAGCAGGAGAAGGGAAACCAACTAGTAAAGCAAATAGCGCACCATGTTAATACATTTCTTTTTAGTATCGTAACATAGTTAGGTAGGGGTTTGAATATTGCAAACAGAGAGTGTGTATGCTTTCAGTTTCCTTGAGAGGTGTTCCCTTTTTTTGGGGGTGTGTGTGTATGTGTGCAGTTTTGTTTGAGAGGTGCTCCCTTTTTGTAGACTGGTAAAACTCACTAAAAGAGGTGCATTCCTCTTTGGAAAGTCTGATGATGTCACCATCCTACAAATACAGCAGGAGAATGGAAACAGCCAGTAAAGAAAATAGCACGCCTTGTTAATGCGTCTTTATCTAGTATCATAACATAGTTAGATAAGGGTTGAATTGTGCAAACAGTGAGTGTAGTTGTGTGTGTGGCTGTGTGTGCATGTGTGCAGTTTTCTTTGAGAGGTGTTCCCTTTTGGGGGGTGTATGTGTGCAGTTTCCTTTGAGAGGTGTTCCATTTTTGGGGGGGGTGATTATGTGAGCAGTTTCCTTTGAGAGGTGTTCCCTTTTTGGAGACTGGGAAAACACCCTAAAAGAGGTACATTCCTCTTTGGAAAGTCTGATGATGTCACCATCCTACAAATACAGCAGGAGAAGGGAATCCAGCCAATAAAGCAAATAGTGTGCTATGTTAATGCATCTCTCTCTAGTATCATAACATCATTAGGTAGGGGTTTGAATCTTGCAAACAATGAGTGTATGTGTGCAGTTTCCATTGAGAAGTGTTCCTTTTTGGAGACTGGGAAAACTCACTAAGAGAGGTACATTCCTCTTTGGAAAGTCTGATGATGTCACCATCCTACAAATACAGCAGGAGAAGGGAAACCAGCCAGTAAAGCAACTAGTGCGTTGTGTTTATGCCTCTCTCTCTAATATCATAACATAGTTAGGTAGGGGTTTAAATCCTGCAAACAATGCGTGAGTGTTGGGGGTGTGTGTATGTGTGCAGTTTCCTTTGAGAGGTGTTCCCTTTTTGGGGGGGGTGTGTATGTGTGCAGTTTCCTTTGAGAGGTGTTCCCTTTTTGGAGACTGGGAAAACGCACTAAGAGAGGTACATTCCTCTTTGGAAAGTCTGATGATGTCACCATCCTACAAATACAGCAGGAGAAGGGAAACCAGCCCGTAAAGCAAATAGCACACCTTGTTAACGTATCTCTCTCTAATATCATAACATAGTTATGTAGGGGTTTGTATCCTGCAAACAGTGAGTGTGTGCATGTGGGGGAGGGGTGTATGTGTGCAATTTTCTTTGAGAGGTGTTCCTTTTTTTGGGGGGGTATGTGTGCAGTTTCCTTTGAGAGGTTTTCCCTTTTTGGAGACTGGGAAAACTCACTAAAAGAGGTACATTCCTCTTTGGAAAGTCTGATGATGTCACCATCCTACAAATACAGCAGGAGAAGGGAAACCAGCCAGTAAAGCAAACAGCGTGTCATGTTAATGCATCTTTCTCTATATCATAACTTAGTTAAGTAGGGATTTGAATCCTACAAACAGTGAGTGTGTGTGTGGGGGGTATGTGTATGTGTGCAGTTTCCTTAGAGAAGTGTTCCCTTCTTGGAGACTGGGAAAACTCACTAAAAGAGGGTCATTCCTCTTTGGAAAGTTTGATGATGTCACCATCCTGCAAATACAGCAGGAGAAGGGAAACCAGCCAGTAAAGCAAACAGCGTGTCATGTTAATGCATCTCTCGCTAGGATCATAACATAGTTAGGTAGGTGTTTAAATCCTGCAAACAATGAGTGTGTGTGGGGGGGTTGTGTATGTGTGCAGTTTCCTTTGAGAGGTGTTCCCTTTTTGGAGACTGGGAAAACTCACTAAAAGAGGTACATTCCTCTTTGGAAAGTCTGATGATGTCACCATCCTACAAATACAGCAGGAGAAAGGAAACCAGCCAGTAAAGCAATTAGCGTGCCATATTAATGCGTCTCTTTCTAGTATCATAACATAGTTAAATATGGGGTTTGATTTCTACAAACAGTGAGTGTATCTGTGCAGTTTCCTTTGAGAAGTGTTCCCTTTTTGGGGAGGTGTGTGTATGCGTGCAGTTTCCTTTGAGAGGTGATCCCTTTTTGGAGACTGGGAAAACTCACTGAAAGAGGTACCTTCCTCTTTGGAAAGTGTGATGATGTCACCATCCCACAAATACAGCAGGAGAAGTGAAACCAGCCAATAAAACAAATAGCATGCCCGTGTTAATGTGTTTCTTTTTAGTATCATAAACTAGTTAGGTAGGGGTTTGAATCTTACAAACTGTGAGTGTGTGTGTGTGTGTGTGGGGGGGGTATGTATGCAGTTTCCTTTGAGAGGTGTTCCCTTTTTGGTGGAGGTGTGTGTATGTGTGCAGTTTTCTTGGAGACGTGTTCGCTTTTTGGAGACTGGGAAAACTCACTAAAAGAGGTACATTCCTCTTTGGAAAGTCTGATGATGTCACCATCCTACAAATACAGCAGGAGAAGGGAAACCAGCCAATAAAGCAAATAATGCGCCGTGTTAATGCTTCTCTCTCTAGTATTATAACATAGTTAGATAGGGGTTTGAATCCTATAAACTGTGTGCGTGTGGGGGTGTGTGTGTATGTGTGCAGTTTCCTTTGAGAGGTGTTCCCTTTTTGGGGGGGGTGTATGTGTACAGTTTCCTTTGAGAGGTGTTCCCTTTTTGGAGACTGGGAAAACCCACTAAAAGAGGTACATTCCTCTTTGGAAAGTCTGATGATGTCACCATCCTACAAATTCAGCAGGAGAAGGAAAATGAACCAATAAAGCAAATAACGTGCCGTATTAATGCATCTCTCTCTCTCTCTCTCTCTCTAATATTCTAAACTAGTTAGATAGGGGTTTGAATCCTGCAAACAGTGTGTGTGTGTGTGTGTGTGTGTGTGCAGTTTCCTTTTTGAGGTGTTCCCTTTTTTGGGGGGTGTATGTGTATGTGTGCAGTTTCCTTTGAGAGGTGTTCCCTTTTTGGAGACTGGGAAAGCTCACTAAAAGAGGTACATTCCTCGTTGGAAAGTCTGATGATGTCACCATCCTACAAATACAGCAGGAGAAGGGAAACCCACCCGTAAAGCAAATAGCATGCCGTGTTAATGTGTCTCTCCCTAATATCATAACATAGTTAGGAAAGGTTTTGAATCTTGCAAAGAGTGAGTGTGTGAAAGTGTGCAGTTTCCTTTCCGAGGTGTTCTCTTTTTGGAGACTGGGAAAACTCACTAAAAGAGGTACATTCCTCTTTGGAAACTCTGATGATCTCACCATCCTACAAATACAGCAGGAGAAGGAAAACAAGCCAATAAAGCAGATAGCACATCATGTCAATGTGTCTTTCTCTAGTATCATAACATAGTTAGGTAGGAGTTTGAATCTTGCAAACAATTAGTGTGGGGGGGTGTAGGTGTGCAGTTTCTTTTGAGAGGTCTTCCCTTTTTGGAGACTGGGAAAACTCACTAAAAGAGGTACTTTCCTCTTTGGAAAGTCTGATGATGTCACCATCCTACAAATACAGCAGGAGAAATGAAACCAGTCAGTAAAGCAAATAGTGTGCTGTGTTAATGTGTCTTTCTCGAGGATCATAACATAGTTAGATAGGGGTTTGAATCCTGCAAATGCTGACTGTGTGTTTGTCAATGCGGTGTGGGTTTTGCTTTTACTATGGTATGACATAGTATGATTACAACATTAAGTGCATTGCACACATCAGGTATCTGCGTGGCAAATATATATCTGTGCATGTCCCCTCAATCAGTACATAGGTGTGAAGCCTGCATACTACATGAATACATTTGTTTCCATTGACAGGTTTTGGGGGGGGTGTATGTGTGCACTTTCCTTTGATTGGCGTTTCCTTTTTGGAGACTGGGAAAACTCACTAAAAGAGGTGCATTCCTCTTTGTAAAGACTGATGATGTCAACATCCTACAAATACAGCTGGAGATGATAAACCACCCTGTAAAGCAAATAGCATGCCGTGTTGATGCATTGCACTCTAGTATCATAACATAGCTAAGTAGGGGTTTGAATCCTGCAAATGCTGATTGTGTGTGTGTTTCTGTTGGTCAATGAGGTGTGAGTTTTGCTTTTACTATGGTATGACATAGTATGATTACAACAGTAAGTGCATTGCACACATCAGGTATCTGCGTGGCAAATATATATGTGTACATGTTCCCTCAATATGTACATAGGTGTGAAGCCTGCATACTACATGAATACATTTGTTTCCATTGACAGGTTGAGCCGCTGCTTCTCAGATCGTAGGTCACATATGTATGTATGTGACAAGGCCATCCACTGTCATGTTCTGTGGCCAAGGTCATCTGTGGCACACACACACCCATGACAGTTAGTTAAGAGTAGTGTGAGTGAGGGTATATGCCTGGGGTATATGTCAGACATGGTCATACGCAACAAAGACTGCCAAGAATGGACAGTCTTTATAGGTGTATGACTGCCTTTTGAATATGCATTCAGGCCTCTAATGTCTTATGTGATACACCTTGGGACTCCACAATACCTATGGATATGTGGATACCAAGGGACACATGGCATAACATGAGGCTGTATGTACACATTGGTACCCAACATACATGTTGAGGGCTACCACCTATGTGGTACTGACGGGATAGTATGTATAGTACATGAGGATGACTATGCCATAGTCGGCTTACTGCTATACAGCATGTATCAGACAACAGGTATCTGTCTGTATGATACCCTTGTGTAGGATATGCATCCCATCCAGGGAATGCATTGTAGGCCAATTCATGCATTTCCAAATTTGGATGGACACATCCCTAGTGTGTCTGCATGTACCTAAGGGGGTTATATGCCAAACAGGTGTGGTCACAGGAATGGGTGGCGGTCATTACTACTGGTTAGTGTTATAGTGTAGCACTGCAAGGATCCAATTGTTACTGGGTTCCCTACTACTGTGTGTCATTTGTCAGGACATCATCCAATGATTGCTTATAGTCATGCTGTTGAGGTTGTGTATACTACCAGACCGCAAATCATTGACAGATATTAATGGTATCACCCACAGCATAGTGTCAACCCATGTCATACACACGTCTACCCATGTTAGTACATAACTGTAGTAGAATGCATACCGGCCATTGAAAGATACTATGAGATGTTAACAATGTGTATGACAGGGTATGCCACATGTCCCATGTGTCTGCTATGCACGTGCATCTAGACAGTGCGCACCCACCATGTCCACAGATGTACACTTGCTAATCTGTACTGCACACATCACACACATACTGTCTACTCACTAACACATGCTGGCAACACATTACATTTTAGTCAAGTGGCACATGGGTGGACAATACAAACTCAGCCCTAACAGTGGTGTAAACAATGCTACATTGACAATCAGAGCTTTGATGCATAATGTCTGCTCAGATATACCTACAAGGATGTTGTTACACTTCGTTGTTGACAACTTGCTATTATGGCAACACTGCTATAGTGTCACCCTGTGCATCAGCACCATGTTAGCCTGTCCCTCCGTCAATGATGCAGATGACAGGAGGCGACACAGGTATCATCATATGCACAGGGCGTTTTGTTGTTTGCCAGAGCCTGACATTGACCCATCCAATCGACATGTCTGTGTGTGTGTGTGTGTGTGTGTGTGTGTGTGTGTGTGTGTGTGTGTGTGTGTGTGTGTGTGTGTGTGTGTGAGGGACAACAGTACAGCATGGGCCAATGTTGATGTAATGTGTGTGTGTATGTGTGAGCCCTAGTTGTTTGGTTAATGTGTGTGTGTCTGCATGCACACAGCTCCACTATGTGGCAGCCATATACGGTAGTTTGTGGGACAGCCACAGACTGTACCTGCTAGGCTGTACAGATCACTGTCTCCGACCATGGACACAGTACCTGTGCCTGGCAGGGGTGCTACGGACAGTATTGGGTACCAACACTGACTGGGTACTGTCATCAGAGGTATGAAGAATGGAACCATGTCCCTGCTGGGACTGGCCAGAGCCATGTGCATGTGGTCTACTGGGATGGTCAATGGACAGGCCAGCCCCAGCATTGCTGGGGTTGGTACTGCCACTACGGGAGTGGCTGTGAACTGTGGGCCGTCTGTGACCACTACCAGCTGTTGCATTGCAACCATCCTGCATGGTCCTGGCTCATGGAAGACATGTTGTGGAGGGCATCTAATGTCTCCCCCCAACGTCTATCAATGACCTCGTTGTAAGTCCGGATGGCACCGGCAAGGGCACGGATGCTGCCATTGATAGCGGTGTAATGTGCCCTCTGCGCCCTAAGTCCCTGCCTGGTTTACCGTTCCATACGTGCCTAAGCCTGCATTACAGCCCGGAACATACTGGTCGTTGTAAGACCTGTGAGGGCACGCCTGCCAGGGGCAATATGACCAGTGGTGATCCTCCGAGAATCCCTGGACCTCCGCCTATGTGGTACCATTCCAGGTCTATGGCTATGGCTGCTGTGAGGAGATGTAAGGGCCATGGGTAACACACTTTCCTGGTCAATGCCAACTGTATGCTGTCCCTTGCCTATGGACATTGGTGGTGAGGGATGTATTGACAGTATGAGTGTGCACATAGATGGGGTTGAATGCTGTGTACTGCCAACTGGCGGACCAACGACAGACCCTGTCAAACCTTCCTGTGCCAAAATACATGTGTCATCATCACCGCTATTTGTGGCAGTGGCTTCAGGTTGCCTGCTGCTTTCGCCAACCCCTAACTCAGCACCTGTGAGAGGAAGACAGGAAACACACTTTACGGTCTGCACATGCACACATGCACACATGCACACATGAACACATGCACACATGCACACATGGACACATGAACACATGCACATATGAACACATGAACACATGCACACATGCACACATGAACAGTAATACACACCTCAATACAGCACATACACACACATACCAGAATTCCAACACATACTCTATAGTGGGTGAAGGTGGGTATCAGTATCACAAGGTAGACAGTCACCACACATGTGTCAGCATGCAGAATATGTGTTGCACAAAACCATGCAGTGCAAGTGTAGACGCCCCTATTAAATGGCAGTATACATGGCTTTGATGCAACTGTGTAGTTGTTCAGTGATTGGCTACACCCTGGAACACAATGTGTACATGGACACAACATTGCTGTGCAGGTATTATCAGCTCTGCAATGCCCTGTGCACCATCACTCACAAGTATACATGCCATGGCTGCATGTGTTATCTGTGTGACACATAGATATCCATGTCTGAGTGCAGTGCCTGTGTCCATAGCAGATAATAGTGGGCACAGGTGTAGCACATGCATGCTATGTACACACACTGGATGTGCAGTGCATGTTGATGTGAAGGAATCCCAATGCTCGACATGGCCAGTGTACAGTGGTTATGGTGAGTGTGGGACATATTGCAGATATGTGGGTGCCAGGCATGGCATGGCATGCTACACGACTGCAACATTAAACACCACACATACTCAATGTGTGTCAAGTGACCTATACACCCACTAGCATTCCAGGACATATATGTGACACTTTGTGTGGATGGTGACTGCTGTGCATATTGTGTATACTGGCATATGTAAGCACACAGACAACATGCTATGCATATTGTGTATAGGTGCATATGTTTGCACACACACACCACTGAGGTGCAAAGCAATGACTTCTATGAGTAATACTGTGGTCACTGTAACTGGATGGGGTTTAGTACCCTGTGCCATCATCAACATGCATCTTGTGGTCACTCACAGCTACTAATGTGTGCAAGACCACTGCCTAGCATGCTGTACCTGAACTGCAGTGCCGTGGCTATGTTCACAATTACACAGCCACCTTGTACATGGGTGTGTGAGATGCCCAATAGGGAGCATTGCCTAACATGACTGTGTTATGTGTTGCAGAGTGTTGCACAGCGCCATGATAGGCCTCTACCCCTGAGGTACATCATGTGTGTGTGCATGACATGTGGGATACTGAAGTGTGACCTTACAGCGGGTGTGTGGTAATGCCAAATGTAGCATGTTTTTGTGTACTGCGTATGATAAATGTGTTCTGTTGTGTACAGCTGTAGCAACTATGCATATCCAATGTGCAGTACAGTGTTGCCACAATTGTGTCTGCTGCACTGTGCATTGCATGTGATTGAGGCAACTACTGACTTTACTGAGATGATTGATGTCTCACAGCAAACATGCACAGCATGCATTATGCGTAGGTGTGTTACGTGTACATGGCCTACACCTCACCTATGACATGCACATTTCATTACCAATATTAAAGTGTTAACACACTCACCAGCATGTATTGTCTGCCCTGCTGTCACACCAGAGGGACCTAGAAGAATATGACACAGTTTGTCAGTGGCCACAACTGTGGCATTGCTACTGTGAGTGTGCTAAACAACAGTGGAACAACAATCAACAGTCACAGGTGTACGGATACTACTCCAAATATCAGTATTGCACACATTAGAGAGTGCAACTGCTAAATACACAGTACACATCTCACATATGCATATTCTAACAATATAGGTAACGGTAGTCTACAGCTAGGGTGTATTACCTGCACGCTCCATGTTATCCTGCTGGGTGGCTCCGGCCTCCATGATGACACATGTGTGATGCTGTTGCTGCTGTAGGCCAGGAGCCACCACACATAGGAGCAGCTCCTCCACTCTGATGAGGGGAGGATGTATGGCCACCCCACCACCTGTGGCAAGCTGTTGTCTATGGATATCAGATGCACACCACCGGACATGTCTAATTAAATCAATGCAGTGACGGCGTACCTGCTCATATGTCCGGTTATGCATGCCTATGTCATTTACCCGGCGAACAAGGTCTTGCCACAGTGCAGTACGGTCTTGCTGGTGCTGGCTGGCCCTGGAAAAAAGCAGGTTATAGTGCTACACCAGGCTGTTCAAAATTTCCTGCTCCTCCGCAGCTGAATACGATGGATTATGTTGGGGAAGACAATTAAACGATATGTGTGAGCATGTCATGTGGCACACTTAACATTATGAAGTACAGATATCACTTAATTGCCATATATAGCATATATTTGTCTATCAGAGGATACACACATTCAATACCACCTATCAGTGCTCAGCCCACAACTGGCTGACAGTGCCTGCAACACTCCATATAACACACCTGTATACACCAGTAGTCGGCACACTGTTTGGGATACAATGCACAACCTCGCCCTGGGGGTATATATCAAGCTAATGCATGAATAAATATGTCATCCAATGCAATGCATGTCATGTACATTTACAGTATTACCGGTAAACCACCCTAGTCTTTGATGCCATACCCCTACCTAACATACGTGCATGGTTGTTAATATAGCTGGCATACTGCTGTAACAGAGTATACATGTTGCTAGGTACACACACATACCCTGTAACACACATGTCATTGCAGGCATGGTACAGGCATCATTAAACACACATCAGACATACATACAACACACAGATGTATGCCGACACAGATGAGCATTACCTGTGTACCTTATAGTACTGTGTGCCCCTACTTACAGATACCTATGCCTGTGGTATGTAATCTGTGCAGACTACGGGAAACACACAAGACAGTGTTACCAGGGACTGTGAACATACACCATACTGTGCTGTTTAGGCCTACAGCTTCAGGTAGTACAACAGTTCATATGTGAGCTGGAGTCACGACCAGTACCACTTACTGAGCATAAATGTATTGCTTCAGCCTACATTGGGACACCACAGTCGTACACAAGGAACTAAGTCACAACATCACAACATATGCCATCCTACTATGTCTGCATCCCAATAACTGACACATCTTTCTCCGGCCTCACACCTAGGACACAAACTACCATGACAGACACAACCTCACAGTAAGCTATCACATCTTTACAAACCTTGCACACAGTCACTGTCACACTCATTCCACCTCACATAGCAGGTATTGCACTGAGTACATGTGTGTGTGTGCATTGTGTCATAGGTAGGGAATATGCTATTGGCCCTAGGGCCTAGAGCAGCCTAGCCATATGCTAACCTGGCCTTTGACACACATGTAATGTGATTTCACTTGCTCTTGTCAACCGGATACACAGAGGTGACTCCTAGGGCATATTACCTATCTCCAAAACAATCATCAGGGGTATGTATGGCATCTGCTAATGAGGAGCCTTGTTTGTTCATGCTGGGTGGTTTAGTCCAGAGTATGGCATATTTGTGGATAGGAACCTGTACCTCCAACATGTGCTGTTTAGTGAGGTGACAAGGATTAGGGCCCTAGGTCATGTAGCCCGGAAGGATTGTGAGGTGTTGTCATGGTAGTTGGTCAGCTGCTATGGGTGTGACATACCTCTGTATGTCCGAAAGTGGTAACCTCTGGGTGGGCGGCATGCAACGCACTCTAGCTGTGGTTTCTGAGTCAGTCTGCATAGGGCATGTGTTTGAGGGCAGTATTACTCTTTGTTAGGTATGTCTGTGGCCTTTCCACTTGCTGTAGTTGTCATGTGAGGTACATACCACATGGGGCATTGTGATGAGTATTGGGGAACACCGAACTATATTTCCCTAGATGACACACCTTTTGTGATTACACTTACCATTTAGACAGACTACATTACTACTGTTGTCACTGTGATTATCAAAGGGGAGCCTACTGTCCACCTGTGTCCCATGTACCCTTCTGACACCATCAGTGTTAGGCAGGCTACCACCTATGTGGCAGTTACTGCGTAAGGTGTTTTGGAATGGGGTATGGCACTGTGGTATCAACACCCATGTCTCCCTCACTCTCTCTCTTATATACATATATATATATATATATATATATATATATATATATATATATATATATACATACATACATATATACATATCTATCCATATCTATCCGTATCTTTCCATATCTATCCTTATCTATACATATCTATACATATCCATACATATCTATATATATCTATATCTATATATATATATATATATATATATATATATATATATATATCCATGTATATCCATATATATATATATATATATATATATATATATATATATATATATATATATTGATATATATCTATATTTATCCATATATATCCATATATATCTAAATATATCCATATATATATATATATATACATATACACATATATGTATATATACATATATATATATATATATATATATATATATATATATATATATATATATATACACACATACATGTGAACATCCATTGCTGTACATATAGCTGCACATATAGGCACATATACTTTCCACCTTTCATGGTGGGGATGTCAATTATGCAACAGTTGTGAGGTATACGGTTAAGTAATACTATTGCACAATGTTGTGCAGAATGCATTCTGCTGTCCTCTGGCCTTATAGCTGTTGCAGGCCTCACTGCCTGTAGCTCAGTCCCACAGCGTTTAACACCACATGACATATACCGGCACTGCTTGCTTTCTGCAATGCCACACACTACAACCTACATACATATGTGCACATAGCAGCCTTCAACAACATACTTATGTTCAGCCTTCACTAACAGTTGCAGTATGTCCCTTGCCCTATGCAAATGTGCTTGTACATATAGATATGGACTGCTACCACATATGGATGATTCACAGTATGTAGAGTACCCTTCAGACACATCTTTCGGATGTCACCAAATACATATCTGTTACATACCTTACCATTGTATTCCTCACCTCCGTCTGTTGTAGGTGTTTTTTTTTTATTTTATTTATTTTTTTTTGGTTTTGTTTCCTCTGTGTGTTGCTGTTTGTTTTCAGCATCTGTCTCCTTCTGCCTGTTTCTGTCTGTCTCTGTCTGTCTCTCTCGCTTGTGCTCTCTCTCTCTCTCCCAGTTGTTGCAATGATATTATTGCATGTGTGGACAGCAGATACAAGCTGCTTTTCTATGTATCTGCACATGTGCATGTGATGGCCTCTACACCAACTGCCCACCATTTAGTAATTGCATGCAGCCTGCTGTGTGGTAATTGCAGTTCTCACTGTGATTTCAGGACACTGCTATAAAATGATAGGTTAGGTAGGCGTAGCCCTTTCAGTTTTGCAAGGTGGGGACCATGCTTGTTTGCTGTGGACACTGTTGTCTCAGTCAGAAAGTTAGTATGTGTCTCATATATGAAGCTGGGTTGTAGCCAGTGAAATGCATGTTGTACTGAAACCTGACTGTTGCTTCTTCCAGTACACTCTTCTCAGTGTGTAGGTTTACTCACACCTCCTAATGCTAACACTGGATACATGGGAGTATGTACTTTCTTTTTGAATTAGAGAATTAACTGGCATATAACAGTAGTTATTGCAATGTATTCCTATGGCTTTCCTATTTTCCCTTTACATTCACTCATTGTAATGCATGTTATATTTCTTTCAGCACCAAGGTATTGCATATCTGCTGTGGTGTAGTGGTACGTCATGCATAGTGGTGAGTACAAGGTCCCAGGTTTTTTTATTTTGCTGCTGAGCAGTACAAGGGCTTTGTCATACAGAGTGACTAAGGCACTTTTAAGCAGTTGTAAGTGGGTTTGCGTGACACTTAGCAATGCTTAGCTAAGCGCACACAAGCTCACACTCACACACCCCCGCTAACTACAGCTTAAAAGTGCTTAGTCCTGCTAACCCCCGCACTAATTTATTTTAAAGAAAAGAAATGGGGAGATAGGAACGTGGTGAAAAAAAGGGCACAAAGAGGGAAAGACCATAGGGAAACCAGCTCGGGATGTGCAGGATGGGTGTAGGGAAGGTCCATAGCTGCCCATTTCTTTACCAGCAACAGCTGTGCATACGTTTGAAATTTGGTGCGAAATTTGAAACCTTCCACCCCTGAGAGAGGGGTGAGGACAACAAAATATGTTGTACTGCCAATTAGAATTATCACTTTACATGTCCAGCAGACATGTGTGCAAATTTGGCAGCTATGTATGGGGCGGAATTTTTTTGTGGGAACAGATTACCCTTTTTTTTTTTTTTTTTTTCAGGTGAGAGTGGAATGTGAGGTAGAGGAAGTAGGTATATTTGGGGAGGTAGGTTGGAGAGGTAAACAGACAAGACAAACAAGATGCATACAGGGGCAGAGTTTGACACATGGGGTGGGTGAACACAATTGATGGGGAAGGATGTTTGGAAATCACAAGCCCATGAGCCCACAGATGGTAACAGTGGAACTGAGATCCCCACCCATGGGCAGTCACCACTGCACCTTCACAGCCCCGAGGGTGGCTGTGCTGAGGGCTGTGTAGGATAGGCAGGCTCACCAGAGAGATGCGCCACTCTCGCCTCGAGTTGGGATAGGGGATCAGCGACTGAAAGCTGGATCTTCCTACGCACCACAGCCTGGACCCTAGCAAGGGTGACAGGTGGCCCTCCTCCGCCCATGCTTGCATGGGGGGGATGAGCCCCATCCCCTGCAGTGCTTCCACATGAAGGTGGAACAGGACCAACGGAGGAAGGGAGCCTGGGCTGGGCACCAGAGCCACTGGTGCCAGGTGCACTTGCCAACTGAGGAGGAACAGGTGGGTCCGCTGGGACTGGCCTTCCCATACGTTCCGTGATTAAGTGTGTTTAATTACAACATAAACAACAGCATTCCAGATTAGTTGTAACAGCATGCAGTAATATTCCCATTAACCCAACACACCAAGGTTCCAACAGTTGAACAGCAAGCATAACACACGCATATATTGAATGACAGTGGATATTCCAACAGCATACTTGGATGTTTGGTAGCAACAGGCCACCATGAACGTGGTGTTTGAACAGGGCACATGCATCAACATCAATGCAAATATTTATAAAACAAAAGGACATATGTCCCAACAAATATTTAAGGTTACACATACCCAGTGAGGTGTGGAATTGCATGGTTTATGCACATACGGTAGGGTGTAGAAAAAACCTCGATTAACATCTTATAATGACCTTTTAGTCTACACTACATTCCCAGTGACTGCAAGTGTATATCCCCTACCTGTATTATTACACTTGCCACCATACATTAGGTTGTGTCATGGGTCTGGCTAGTTCAATATATGCCTGACCTATATCTGACATACTAACTGTCCAGGATGCAGATGTTACTGCTACATATTTCTTGTTTGCATTTATATTTCTTTATCTACATATCTGGGATGTTTTCACATGACATTTTCACTTTGATTTGTACAGAACCCTGCATTTCTTGACACACACTCACATTTCTGGTAAATAATTACATGCTACATGTGTGCCAGGTTTACTTATTCATGCCAGCCAGTAAGTGACTATTGTGGACTGTATATATGTTTCACAGCTACTAGCACTTCCATCACCCACTTTATATGGGACTGCATAACTCTGGGTTGCCAGCACATTTTCAAACAGTACTGTTTGTATAATGCAAGGGTACAACAACATTTCAGACTCTGTGACACAGACACACTCTGGGTTTTAGACCTTTATTAATGACATTGCACACTTTTCCACAGGCTCACTCCTTTGTTTTAACGGTGTTTATGGCAGACATGTTCAAGACATATTATACCTTTATTAATAGGTTAGAACAATCTTTTTTCAGGCTCACTCACTTATGTTATATGATAGTGCCTGCAGATATATTATTCCAGACATATGGTACCTTTCTTAATGGGTTACTACACTCTTTTTCTGCCTCTCTGACGTTTTTATCTGACAGTACATGCAGGGGACTTATTCAGGCAATTCTATGGCTGTTTTATTGGACTACAACACTTTCTTTCATGCTCTCTCCCATATTTTATATAACATTACATGCAGAATAATCACTAACCTGCCTGGTGGCACAGCCTTAGCAGCCTATCAGCATACGCTTGCTGATTCGTAGCACGGTCACCTGCAGCTGTGAAGTAAATGAAGGGATATTGAGATATACCTATCCATTATACATTCCCCATTATCAATTCTTACATACTGCATTCCATGGCTACATACTCAGTTGTGGGGCATTCTGCATCCCATGGGCCTCCTGTATCCACTGGTTCAGGTGGTCCTGCTTTTGTCTCTTCAGGTCTGCATGGTGGTGACGGACCTGCTCATCAGTCTAAGGAATGCCTGTGGCACTGGTGAGGTCACGAGTTAACGGGTTCCAAGCCTCTGCCTTGTACTCTGTCCCTTGCAACTGGCCCTGCAGGAGTTTTGACTCGTGACGGTAGACAAGGAGCTAAACCATGTATTTGGACTCCTTGATGCCCCAACGTTGCGCTTGGAAGCGTGAACCCTCTCCTGCATCTGCCATTCTGACTGCAAATGTGAGCTAAAATCAGTTATGGCGAGTGTTCCCGCCTATGGGGCTTAAATATGCCGCATTTCCCGCACTTTTTTGTGATTGGCCATTTTGTAAAATTCTCGGCTGAATGCAGACCTGCTTAGCAATGGTTAAACTACCACTCGTAAGTATATGAACATTAATAGTGGCTACTTCCCCTATGTTGTCATGGCTTAGTGGTTCTGTACTTTGATTATGATGCACAGGGTCCTGGGTTCAAACCTTGTTATTCTTTTATTTTAATACTGTCTGGGCAGGCTACAGGGTGTGGCTGTGTTTAATCAACTTAGCTCTACATTGCTTCATGGTGCCCTACAGTGCCCTGCTTGGTTGCTTGGTGCGGCGCACATGTCCGCGCAAACACATTGTGCTGGGTAAAGCGCTTTTAACCTTTGGGCAACTCCATTGCACTAGGTAAAGCGCTATTAAACTATGGGCAACTCTGTTTAGCTGGGTAATGCACTATTAAACTATGGGCAACTCTGTTTAGCTGGGTAAAGCGCTATTATACTATGGGCACCTCTGTTTAGCTTGGTAAAGCGCTATTAAACTGTGAGCATCTTTGTTTAGCTGTGTAAAGCATTGCTTAACAGCAGGCTATTATATATCTGGGTCCTTTAAAAATATTTAGTTTGCTCACTAATACATTGGCCATGTAACTGCTTTTAATGAAATTTTAATCATACATGTCTGGTATTATTTCAAATACTGATTTAAAACATAAATAAGAAGGGGAGTGGTGGGACTCAAACCATGAATGCCTTCTCTTTGTGCATACGCTCCACCATTACACTATTGCAATTTGATGTGCTCTGCATAAACATTCTTTCTTATGCTCTTCCATGTCAGAATTGCAAACTCTAGCTAAGCAATGGGCACACCCGCTCCCACACACGCAAATACAGGCAGCTATATCGTGGATTTAAAAATATATATATATATAATTATTTACTTTATATAAGTGTGATGGGGTTTACAGTGTCAGGGAGTGTGGTGTTGGGGGCAAGTACATTTGAGCGAACTCGCTCTTGTGTGTTGACATTATGCTTTTTAAAACCTTGCAGGGGCGTGCACATTTAGACTGCTCAGCAGTCGGACACGCCCCCTGCTTTCCTACTCAGTCCATGTAAGAGTTAGGGTTGAGTCAGCGTGCCCTCATAAATATTCATGGCATGCTGACGTCAAACCGTTCAACTGCAGCCTCCGAGTAAGACTTATTAAGTCTTACACGGAGAATTAGTGAATCCGGGGGATTGTGTGTGTATGTAAACATTATAAACATGTTTAAAACCCAATAAAATAATACACCAAAATCTACAAAATTGTAGTGTAAAACTGTAAAAGAGAATATTTCACTCTAAACTCTTTTAAGTTTTAAAACAGGAACAATGGACGGGGCTTCATTAAGTATTATTTTTAGTACACAACCTTGAGATTTGAGATTGAGGGTGTCATATAGGTATACCCATTATTGAATGGTTTTATAATGTTATTTGTACGATGAAGTCAGAAAGCGACTATACTTTTTGTTGGGCAGTTATGTGCTTCCAATTGATGTATAAAGTTTTCTATCAACGAATAGGTGTATTTATGTGTGTATAGTTGCTTATGAGACTATATTAGATCATATATAACATAATTAATATTTATTGTACTTATTTACATTACAAGAGTTTTCTCATAGACGTTGGGCAGGATTCACGAAGCCTCCATGTAAGAGTTACAAGTCTTACACGGAGGCCGCAGTTAAACAGTGTGACGTCAGCATGCCATGCATATTCATGAGGGCATGCTGACTCACACCCAAGGTTAACACAGTCCGTGTAAGAAATAAGGGGGCGTGTCCGCAGGGCGAGTCTTGCAAACAGACATGCCCCCAGAAGAGTAACAGTCCCGAAAGTAAACCCCCACGAGAGAGTCCGCGTAAATGTCAACAAACACAACATAACACATGCCCCCACAGACTATAGACATAAAATGTAAAAATGAACATGTTATATTTTTATTTATAAGTTTTAAAGGTGTTTGCCCGTAATTGCGCTCGTTTGCACAGGCGTGCCCGTCACTTAGCCACAGTTAGCAGTCAGTGGAAAAGCATATAAGATCTAAATATGCAAAGCAAGCCAAGAAGCACTAGCGTAGCGGTAGAGACGTCAGCTGAAGAGGAGGCAGTCACGGTTCGAGCCCCAACAACATCAATTTTTATCTCTAGTGAAATAAGCACGAAACAATTCCCTGACATATATGTACATATATATAATTATATTTTATGTAAAATGTAATGAAATGGGCCATGTATTTTGAAGAAATGTGAGATAAAAAAAAAAATGTCAGAAGTGCCTATAGCTGAGCTACGCTCTAACAAGCTGAGTATATCTGCCCGTAGGTGAGCAGTGGTTTAACAGGTGTAAAATGAGTGCCCAGGGTTGAGCAGCATTGTAACATGCAGAAACTGTGTGTCCATAGCTGAGCTGAGTGTAATATGCGTGCTGACGGCCAAATGACACGTAAACCAGCGTAACCCATTTGCGCGGAGCTGCGCACCCCGCCAACAAGCTAACCGGTGGGCAACGTTGAGCAAGCTGTATCAAAACTGCCTTTACACAGACACACCTCCTAGCCTGTGTAGACAGTCATAAAATAAAAAAAAAGCAATGGCCAGGCTCGAACTCAGGATACCATGCACCATAGTCAAAGTACTGAGCCACTAAGCCATGACAGTTGCTCTTAGAAATGCAGTATTAGCATATATATATGAATGAAAGGAAAGAGAAGCATGACAAAGCAGGTTTTGTGAAGCTGATACATTTCCAAAATGGCCAATCACAGATAAGTGCAGGAAAAATGGCATATATAAGCCCCATAGGTGGAAATACACAGCATAACTGATTGTGGAACCGATTTGCAGTCAGGATGGCAGGTGTAGGAGAGGGTAGTTGCTTCCGAGTACAGAGGTGGGGCATTGAGGAGTCCAAATATATGGTTTGGCTCCTCGTCCACGATCCTGAGGCCCATCTCATGCAGGGCCAGGTCCTGTGGGGAGCATACAAGGGCTGAGGCATGGGACTGGTTGGCACATGATCTCACCAGTGCCACAGGAATACCAAGGACTGGTGAACAGGTCTGTCACCACCATGCGGACCTGAAGAGATGGAAGCAGGACCAACTGAACCGTTGGATCCAGGAGGCCCGGCAAATGCCCAATGCCCCACTACTGAGTAAGTTACATGTAATTATTTATGTAAGAAATTAACCTAGCTGATATTATGGAGATGTGTATTCCAATATTACTTCATTTATATTACAGCTGCAGGTGTTGGTTCTGCAAATCGTCGAGCCTATGCCGATAGGCTTGTGCGGTTGCACCACCAGGCAGGTTAGTAATTCTCTCCCTGTAACTGTTAAAAAATATAAGTATGACAGCTTGCAAAAGAGTGCAGTGTAGTCACTTATTAATAAAAAGTTCAAGTAACAGTGTAAGAGAGATTCTGCTAGTATTGTGTGCTTACATAAGTGTGATGCAGCCTGTAATCCAAAAATAAAAATGAAACAAGTCTGAAATAAAGATGTTCCACCTGTAATGTAATAGTACATAACCTGCAGCAGGCTGTAAATTACAGCTACACAAGCTGCGTACAACACATGTTTGAAATATATCCCCGTTTAAAATCTGAAACATGACACAAGTGAGACTGTTGGAAAGGATTGTTGTAACCAAGTAAAACATGTCAATAAAGCCTAGAATTAAGTACCATCCTGAATTGTAAAAATAAAACAAGTGAGAGTGTGAGAAAGAGGTATGAATCCACCAAGAAATTTGTAATAACTCCTGAATAAAGTATACTGCAGTCAGTACAGAATGAAATGAATGTGACAGGCACAACCAAAGACTGAAATGTGTGCAATAAAGTACTGAAGCTCGAATGTCTGTCCCACAATTTGGATATGTTGCTGTACCTCTGCAATATGCAGATAGTATGGTTGTATGAAATACCAAACATCCACAGTTGTCTAGAGCCATGTAAATCAAATGTAGCAGGATGCTGTAGCTGAACAGAGCCAGATATGAATGTGTATGAATAAAAATGCAATGTATATTAATGTAGCAGTAACATTCCCATCACCAACATGCCTAAGTTTACACATAGGAAACTGTAGTCAGACCTGTAGGGTATATATCTGCAGCTAGTAGAAATGTACAGCATATGTACAGGTATTTCAAGTTGTTAATGAAATATTTCTTCACCCTACCCTATAACCACAAATAATCCTTTCCACATGTGACATTTGTCCTGTTGGTTCATACATATTTGCATGTACGTTGATGCATGTGCCCTGTTCATACATCCAAACCTGATGGCCTGTTGCCATCAATCAACCCTGCATGCTGTTGGATTGTGTACTGTTGTCCAAATTATGCATGTGTTATGCTTGCTGTTCAATGTCTTGAATTTATGGGTGTTTGGTTAATGGGAATACTAATGCATGCTGTTACAACTAATTGTGAATGGTATTGATTGTTACTAACCCAAACTGTCATAAAATATTGCAAAACATAGGACAATAGGGAAGGCGGGTCCCAGCAGACCCACCTCTCCCACCTCAGCTGGTGAGTGCACCTGGCACTAGTGCCCAGGCCGGACCCTCCTCTGTTGGCCCTGTACCACCTTTAGGTGGAAGTGCTGCAGGGGATAGGGCTCGTCCCCCCTCTGCAAGCATGGCCGGAGGAGACCATCCACTCACCCTCTGTAGTGTCTGGACTGTGGTGCGTAGGGACATCAGGCATTCTGTGCCTGAGCCCCTACGCCAGCTGGAGGCATGGGGTGGCACAACTCACGGGTGTGCCTGCTGCCTGTCCTACACAGCCCCCAGCACAGCCCCGTCCTGGGCAGTGAAGTCACAGTGGCAACTGCCTATGGGTGGGAATCTCAGTTCCACTGTTGCCATCTGTAGGCTCATGGACTCGAGATATCCAAACATCCATCCCCGTCAATTGTGTCCCCCCCCCCACATGTGTCATACACCACCCTTGGATGCACGTTGTTTGTCTTGTCTGTTAACCTCCCCTACCTACCTTCCTAACTATACCTACTTCCCGCACCTGACATTCCACTTTCACCTGAAAAAAAAAAAAAAAAAAGGGCACTCTGTTCCCGCAAAAATATTACGCCCCATACATATCTGCCCATTTCGCAGACATGTCTGCTGGACATGTGAACTGGCAATTACAATTGGCTGTACGACAAATATTGTTGTCCTCATCCCTCTCTCAGGGTGGAATGTTTCAAATTTCACACCAAATTACACATGTATGCACAGCTGTTGCTGATAAAGAAATGTGCAGCTATGGGCCTTTCCTACACCCTTACTGCAAATCCTGAACTTGTTTCCCTACTGTCCTACCCTCTTTGTGACCCCTTTTTCACCACTTTCCTGTCTCCCCATTTTCATTTCTTTCAAAGAATTTAGCACGGGCGTGCGCAAGAGTAAGCACTTTTAAGCAGTTGTAAGCAGGTATGCGCTTGTGTGCGCTTAGCTACACGTGTGCACATGCATGAGCTCCGCGCAAACCAGCGCAACCCCACTTACAACTGCTTAAAAGTGCCTTAGTCACTCTGAATGACAAGGCCTGTAGTCTGCTCAGAAGCAAAATAAAATCCACCTGTCAGTCCCGAACCCAGGAAACAGCAGTCTGCATGACTTACCACTAAGCCATGACTGCTATGCAAGAACATTGTGCTGAAAGAAATATATTATGAAATAGTAGGAATGAATGTAAAGGGAATATAGGAAGTCTAGTACACAAAGCATGTCATGTATATTTACTGTCAAATCTAGTGGATTTGTAAAATATTACTGTGTGAAGAGAAACAGCCATGCTAGTTGGTAGCTAGTAGGTAATAATGTCACAGTAGCACCTTGCAAGCCACACACATACTCAGAGCAGGATAAATACTGACATATTTGAATAGTTAAGAGCCCAGACATAGCAACTGTGACTGAGTTACAGGGATGTCCCTGATTTGAAAACAAATGTTAACTGTGCCCCACTGACTCCCTGTGAAATGTACTAACAGTAGGCAGAAAGGTGTTACAACACATGCAATGGCAACTATGAATTACTGAAAGTATGCACCACTTGCACGTCACAAATTGTGTAGTAATACATATGCTCAAAATAACCCACAGTCACAACTGCAGAATGTCAGAAAATTTCATGGGTGTATCCCACTATGTACCATTCCATGAGGCTGATGAAAGATGCACCTGAGAGTATCTGAGGCCTGCTCAGCAGCATGATCAAATACCCTTCTAGGTGTCAAGGCCCACACCATGGCCAGACCACACTACATGCAGTACCACCCTACCACAACAAATACATAGGGAATTGCTGCTCAAACAGATATAGCAAGCATTACAAGGTGTTAATGTAAATGGAAAATAGGAAAGCCATAGCAACACATTACAGTAAAGACACCTAGCAGGCATACAAGGAGTGAATGTAAAGGGCAAATATTGAAGCCATAGCAACAAATTGCAAGAGCCACTGCTATATACCAGTTACACCACAAGTCCCATAGGAAAGCACACACACCCATATACACAGTATTACTAGCCTTAGGTGTCAGTTTACATACACACTGAGAAGAGGAAACTGGAGGAAGACATACTCAGGTTACAGTACAGCATACATTGCAGTGTCTACAACACAGCCTGAAATATGAGAGACATACCATCCGTTACACTCACAGAACAGTGTCCACCGCATACCAGCATGGTCCCCACCCTGATAATCTGAAAGGGCTATGCCTACCTAACATACCTTTTTATAGAACTCTCCTGAAATCACAGTGAGAACTGCAATCACTACACAACAGGCTGCATGCAATTAGTAAATGCTGGCTAACAACTGGTGCAGAGGCCATCACATGGACATGTGCAGATACCTACAAAAGCATCCTGTACTCCCAGTCCACACATGCAATACTTTCATTGCACCCTCTGGAGGTAGAGAGAGAGAGAGAGAGAGAGAGAGAGAGAGAGAAAAGAAAGAAAATTTAAAACAACAAAACAAACAAGTTGTCATCACAACCTGACACTGCCAAGCCAAACTGAAGCTGGCAAGAGAAGCAGCAGCAGGCCAATCATCACTAAGCCAACGCAAACAGCTGTAACAAACACAGGTAATGTAAATTAATAATATAATAGTCTACATGCTGTGAACCCTCCATATGTGTTATTGGTCTGTATCTATGTATATGAAGATGTGCATAGGGCAGGGGACATACTGCAACTGTCACTGAAGGCTGTACATACATATGTATGTGAAGGTAACCATGTGCACATATCAATGTAGGCTGTAGTGCAATGTACAATATAGGTTGTACAGTAATGGATGTTTATCAGTACGTTCGTGTGTGTATACATATTTATAAATAAAAAGGTTTATATATATATATATATATATATATATATATATATATATATATATATATATATACACACATATATGTATACGTATGCATATCGATATATGTATGTATATATATATATATATATATATATATATGTATACATAGATAGAGAGGGATGTAGAAATACATAGACATAGACATATATAGATAGATAGAATATGTACATACATATATATGTAATGCACACATACATATATAGATATATGTAGATACATATACATATATAGCCAGATCTGACTGTCTACAGATATGTCTGTATATGACTATCTCCCTCTCTCTGTCCCACCCCCTCTCTCTCTCTCCCTCTGTCTCTCTCTCTCTCCCCCTCTCTCTCCATATCTATATCTATATATCTATATATATATATATATATATATATATATATATATATATATATATATATATATATATATATACACACACATATATCTATATCTATATCTATATATATATATATATATATATATATATATATACTGAGTGAGGCACATGTGTGCAGATGTATTGCAACAGGTGCCTGGTGACAAAGGCATGGAGTGAACACCAGTGTGGATACTGGAGTACCATACCCCATTCCAAAACACTTACACCAGTAACCACCACATATGTCCTTGCCTGCCGACCACCGCATGTGTCAGGGGGGAACAGGGGCAACAAGTGTACAATAGGCTCCCCATTGATATTCACAGTGGCACACTAGTCCTGTAATACCTGTACATGGTATGTGTCAGCAGACATGGTGTGTCAGCTATGGACATGTAGGTCACTGTACCCCTCTACACCCCACAATGTCCTACATGGTATGTACCTCCCATGACAGCTACAGATATGGAGAAGGACACAGTCATACGTAAGAAACTGTGACAATGAACTCAAACACATTACCTATGCAGAGTGACTGATGACCACAGAGCGCACCCATACTACCTACATAGAGGTTACCACTGCTGGATATACATAGTTAAGTCACACCCATGACAGTTGTCCAACAACCATGGTAACACCTCACAACATCCACAACCTAAATGACCTATGTCTGTCGTCCTTGTCACCACAGTAAAGAGCACATGGTGGAGGTACAGGTTCCTACCCACAGATAAGACATACCCTGGAGTAAACCACACAGCATTAAGAAGCAAGACTCCCCATGAGTAGATGTCAGACATACCCCTGCTGAATGTTATGCAGATAGGTAATATGCCATATGAGTCACCCTGTGTAACTGTTTGACAGGAGCAGGTACGATCACATTACATGTGTCACAAGGGGCAGGGTAGCATAACAGTATGCTGCTGTAGGCCCAGGGCTAATAGCATACTACCTACCTAAGACACAATGCACACCCACGAACCCATTGCAAACCAACTATGTGAGGTGGAATGAATGTGCCAGTGACTGGGTGCATGTTATGTAATGGTGTGATTGCTCACCATGACTGTCTGTCTGTCATGGTAGTGTGTGTCCTTGGTGTGAGGCCAGAGACAGATGTGTGAGGTATTGCGATCCAAACATACTACATTGCCATATGTTATGCTGTGTTACCCTGTATGTGACTGTGGTGCAGGTAGGGTTATGGCAAGTAAGAGTAGTGTGCATTACCAGTGAAATATGTAATGTGCACTGCATGCAGTGCATGGGTTGATAATGTTCCCCATACAGTACCTTGATACAAACCCCCAGTGTGAGGTTGTGAATTGGACGTGAATCAGTGTGCTGACTGCTGGAGTATACTAGTCTGTCGTATGGAGTGTGCCAGGTACTGTTTCACAGTTGTCGGCTGAGCACTGATATCTGGTCATTTACATGTGTATCCCCCAATAGACAGACAGATGCTATATATGAGGGTTAAGTTATATCACTACAGTCGAGTATTATGTGTATTATGTGTGCCATATTTTGCTGACATATATTGCTGACATATTTTTCTTTTCCTTTTCAGGGCTATGGTTCACCAGCGAAACCCTACCTACTCCGCTGCGGAGGATGAGGAGATACACCAGAGCCTGGGGTGGGATTTCTCAATACTCTTTTCCCGCACCAGCCAGAACCAGCAGGAGAGGGCTGCGCTGTGGCAAGACCTGGTCCGTCGGGTAAATGACATAGGTACGCATAACCGGACATATGAGCAGGTACGCCATCACTGCAGTGATTTAATTAGAAATGTCCGTCAGCATGTGTTGGATATCCACAGGCAACAGCTTGCCACAGGTGGTGGGCTAGATATACATCCCCCCTCACCAGACTGGAGGGACTACTCCTAAGTGTTGTGGCTCCAGCCCAACAGCAACAACAGCAGCAGCATACATGCATAATGATGGAGGCTGGAGCCACCCAGCAGCAGGACTCGGAGCATGCAGGTAACATGCCATATGTATAGTTGACTGTTCTGTAGACTGGTAGTTTATGCATGTGTGAGGTGTGTCCACAGTTTGTAGCTGTTATCTTGGTAATTATTGTGCAAGAGTGATATTCTCAATATCAGCAGTAGACCTGTGAAAGCCAACTGTTGTACTACTGAACTGTATCATACTCACAGTATCAATGGCACAGTTGTGCCCACTGACAATAAATGTCTCATTTCTGCAGGTCCCTCTGGTGTAACAGCAAGGCAGTCAATCCATGCTGGTGAGTGTGTAATAACAATACCTTCAATACTCTTAATACTAATAGTAATAATAGGCTTAAACAGTAGTGCTATGTGTTTGATTGCAGGTGTGTTTGTGTCTGTGTGTTGATATCTCATATACTGAGGATTGTGCATGTGTGCATGTGTGCATGTATGCATGTGCATGTGTGCATGTGTGCATGTACACCTGTGTGCATGTGTGCATGTGTGCATGTGTGGATGTGCATGTGTGCATGTGTGCATGTTTGCATGTGCACATGTGCGCATGCATGCATGTGTGCATGTGTACATGTGTGCCTGTGTGTATCAGTGGTAACATTGTGTACACATTGTAAACTGTGTTTCCTGTCTTACTCTCACATGTTCTGGTGCTGCTCTGGTGTTGTGCAGCAGGGAATCTGAATCAGCTGCCGTGGATAGTGATAATGATAATACCTGTGTAATGGCACAGGGAGGTGTGCCAGGGTCCATCGTTGGTCAGCCAATTGACAGTACACTGCTGTCGACCCCATCAATGTGCACAGTCATCCTGCCAATACATCCTTTGTCACCAATGTCCCTAGGTGACGGACAGGATACAGTGGGCATTGACCAGGGTAATGTGGTATCGGTGGCACATGCATCCCCACACAGCAGCCATGGCCAGGGTCCTGACATGGTACCACACAGGCAGATGTCCAGGGGTTCTCATGGGAGCATACATGGGCGTACTGCCCCTGTCAGACGTGCCCACAGAGGTCTTTCAACCTCAGCTATGTTTTGGGCTGTAATGCAGGCACAGTAACGTATGGAATGGTACACCAGACAGGGTCTGAGGGAGCTGAGAGCATGTCGCACAGCTATGAATGACAGTATGCGTGATGTTGTGGCTGCCATCCGTAATTTCACTGAGGTCATTGACAGACATTGGGGGGACACATTTGATCTGTTCCACAACTACATGTCTATGAGCCAGGGCAATGTTGGACGGTTGAGGCATCGACGTGGGTGTATGCCAGCAACAGCAGCAGCTGGCAGTCATCGTGGATGACAACAGGCCTGCGGCCGCTCCCATAGTGCCAGCAGCAGCCCCAGCAATGCTGGATCTGTGCTGTCATCAGACTGCCCCAGGAGAGCACGTGCACGTGGCTCTGGACAGTCCCAACAGGGACCTGTCTCCAGTCACCAACCACCTGCTTCTGATGACAGTACCCAGTCTGGCTTAGTACCTGATATGGTCCGTAGCACCCCTGCCAGGCACAGGTTCCATGTCCGTGGCCAGAGACAGTGACCTGTATGACCTGGCAGGTACAGTCTGTGGCTGTCCACAAACACTTGTATATGGCAGCCATGAGGTGGAACTGTGTGCATGCATACACACATGCAAATTGATAACACCTAGGGCTACAGCATACACGCACAAACTGCATCAACATTCACCCATCTTGTACTGCTGTCCCTCACCAACACACACACACACATACATGTCAGTTGGTTGTATCAGTGGCAGACTCAGGCATACCAAGTACACACCCTATGCATATGATGAAACTGTGCCACCTCCTGCAATCTGTAACATCGGTGCAGGAACAGGTTAACATGGTGCTGATGCACAGGGTGACTACATAGAAGTGTAGTAATAGTATCATGTTGTCAACAGTACAGTGTAATGATATCATTGTGGGTATATCCCAGCATGCCTGATGCAGTAACAGTATGATTGTCATTGTATTGTTTTGTATACCCATAGTAATTACCATAGTGTAATGTCTGCACATCTTTGCATACTGGTGGTAAGGCTGTCAACAGAAGGCCACCTACATAGGTAGCACAGGGGATAAGAAAATGTAAGTACTGATACTCAATGATGGACATGTAAACTGCAAGTTGCATGCTGTCCTCACTCAACTCTGCAATGAGGATGTTTGAGGATGTTGATATCTGTGCAGTAATACACAACAGGTTCAAGACTCACAAGAGTACCCTAGCACTACAAGGTCACACCTCATACCATGCTTGACAGCCCCAAAACACAGAACTAACTATGACAGCAGGGAGAGTCTCCATAAATGTCAAGGATACTGTGGTGCCAGAACAGGTAGCATACATCCTACTAAGTTTGGAACTGCTGAGTGAGGGCTCAGTGTCTGTTATTCAAAATGTGTATTAGTTCAGGTATGAGCACTTGGGTTTCAGGCCGGTTATTCTACATTACGAAGGTACATGGTCTGTACACTTGTGGGAGGTGAGGCTGGACCCTGCCCGTCTGACCTGTGAATTTCTGGGTACAGGCTTATAGTGCCTGCATATTTGCACTGTTACCTACTGGAAGTGGTACACCTTGTTTGTTGTAGCATAGACTAGATCCAGGCCTGCTGACTGTAGCTTTGTTTATATGCATGTTTGCTTGTTATTTCCCTGAAACACTGATTCCACCTGCAATGCAGATTTACAGCGCCTCTGTGGATCCCTAGTGACATCTGTATTGCTTACTGTACTGATGTCCATGTCTCACTTGACAGAACGTCACTGTTTGTCCTGTTTGCATGTAAGTTGCCTGTAACACATTGCATATGACTTACCTGGCATTTGCTCACAAAAGCATTTATATATGCCAGCACTAACAAATCAGAAGCACTACACCCTCACATACTCACCTTGAGTACCTTGTTCCCCATTGGCCCTATGTGTTGTTAATTATTATGGAATTCACAATACTATGGTAGCATGTGCAAAGGTCACTTGTCAATCTCCTCTCTGGCCCAGTTGGTGAATCTGTGAGTCATGTGGCAATGTTACAGCTGCCTCATGTACACAGACAACCCTCTCCCCTTCCCATAAACTTACAACACATGTGAGAAATGCAACCACATAGCCAAACTGGGGACTAAGCTCTCTTAACTCAGTACTGGCATAACCTGTCAGGTGGAGTGGGATAATACAGTGAATACAATACCAGTCTCACATAGACCTACCACGAAAGCAATCCAAACACATAAACACACAGGAACATTCTTGGAGTCTCAGAATAGCATCCTAACTAAGCAGCAGACACCTGCAAAGCAGACACACAAGCAAAAGTTACGCCAGAACAGAGCACATGCAACACATAGCTCACAAAGCCTGTGTGCTGAACAGTCACAGCCCATAAGGCTAAACAACACACCTGCTACAGTTGTAATATGTACCTCTATCATCAGGTACACTGAGGTTCCGCTCACCAGGCTGAACAAGAAGAAGGTCATGGTTAGATGTCCGTCGGGCACTATGATCCACCACATAACACAAGCATACAGGTCACTCCAAGGCATGTACAAATATGACTCAGTCATTGTCCATGCCAGTGTGAATGACCTGTGACATATCTCCCTGGACTACATGATAGGGGACATAGAGGGGCTCTCTGAGCATGTGGCACAGGCTGGTATGACCCTGACCTTGAGTAGCATTTTACCCTCACCAAGAATGCTGCCACAATATGTAGACAGGATGATCAATTTCCACAATTGTCTTATGCTTTGGTGTCATTCAAAGGGGATCCAATGCCTGTCACCGTGGGATTACCTGTTAGACAAGCCACGATGCATTGCTAGGGACAGCTTGCACCTGTTACCCATGGGCCATTGTTTATTGGCAAAGGCTCCTGCTACACACATAGTGCCTTTTTATGCAAGGCTCAAATTACATAGCCACCTCCACAGGTATCACATGGGATAGATCACTAATAGTAATGCTACTCAATGCCAGCAGTGTAAACTCAAGATGCATGCACTGGAAACTGTCCTTAGCATGGACAACAGCAATATCTGTGCAGTAACAGAATCCTGGTTCAAGGCTCCCAGGTGCACCCCATCACTGCCAGGTTAGACCTCATACCATGCTTGTCATCTCCTAAACATGCACCAAACCAGAACAGGGGGGAAGTATCCAAAGGCACCACAGATACACACCTCCAGGTTGGTGGCACAGCACAAAGCATCAGAGCCTATCCATGTGCAACTAACAGTGGGTTAGACTGCCTTCAGGTTCATAGCCTGGCACACACCACCCTCCCATACTCAGGAAACCCACTTGGCCTTCCTGTCAAACACTGGAAATATAACGGTCTCTACAAACACCAATATATGGGTGGACTGCAACTACCCAAACATAGAGTATGAGCATTACTCTAGCTCCAAGACCCTAGCTGAAAGGTTCTTAGCATTTATTCACTGAATTGCTATGGAACAACTTGTTACCACTCCAACAAGAGGTGAAAACATGCTGCACCTGTTCATCAACAACATGTGGACTATATGCTCCAGACCAGACGTGAATCCCTCACTGGTAGGATGACACCATATACAACTCACACTGTATATTCACATACCACATGCAGCCCCTGCACAGAAAACCACAGTCATAAAGTTGTTAATGCAAATTTCATGTATTCACATGAGGCAGGCTTCAGACATGGGAACTATTGAAGGTTACAGGTACATATGTGTATGTGGCACACACATACATCATGTGTGCATTGACATTACTGATATAATCTATGTCGTGCAATATTGGAAACAACAACCCACACATGGACAAACTGTGTGACAAAAATACACATGGCGTTTGTAGGATTCAAACCCCTACCTAACTGTACTATGACACTTGTGAGAGACGCAGTAGCAGAGCACACTATTTGCATTACTGGGAGGCTTGCTTTCTCCTGCTGTACTTATAGGGTGCTGACATCATCAGTGTTTAGACAGTGGAAGATGCAGCATGTGGTGTGTTGTACTAATTGCTGAAAGGGACATTTCTCTTACACATAGAATTGCACACACCCTACTCCCCCCTCACATTCACACACACACTGAGCATTTGCAGGATTCAAACCCCTACCTAACTATATTATGACACTTGTGAGAGATGCAGTAGCTGAGGGCGCTATTCAAATTACTGGGTATCATTTGTGCTCCTGACATATGTATAGTGTGCTGACATCATTATTTATGAAGAGGTATGTACATCTGTTACTATCCATCAGTAAGGGGGAGAGCATATATATATGCATTAACTTTGCAGAGGCACAGTGGCCTACTGTACTGTGGAGGCAGATGCCAAATACACTGTGGATAGCCTTCTGTATTCCCTAGGGAGAACAGCCTAGTATTGAACTCTACGGCCATATGTTTACCTGTCAGATGCAAGTATCTGTTGCTCATAAACTGTTTGTGGGTCTTTATTGCCATAGCTTTCTCTATCTCTATGAACAACTTGCGTACTGTGGCAGATGTTTGCATATGAGTGGGATCCACTACTTTACTGATGTCTCTGTTGTAATTTCACTGTGTGCACTGGGCAGATTTCTGTATTGTGGGAGTTTCCTGTATTAACACATACAAATGCCAGATATGTGTGTGCAGCTGCTGAACTGTGACATGGTGTGAGCATGCCCAGTTCACAGTTTATATGGCTTCTTGACTGACACATCTCATTTATCTAAGTGTGCGAGCATGCCCATTGTGAACTTTCCATATGTTGAGATCTGTGGTCCCCCACATTTGTTTTTGTGTGTGGACGTAATCTATATTTCACATGTACAGTTGAGTGTTGGACCTCAGGTTGTGTTCTTACTGCCCAACTGCTTTGTGTCTGAACCTAACAGGCATTATGCTGTGTCTGCAGGGTTGCCATGGGATAGTCTGCATACAGTTGTCAACATCCTTTCATACTGACCAAACAGTGTATTGTCGTATAGTGTACTGGTTCAGTACTTTCACTGTGGTGGACAGTATCATTGGTTTCAGTCCTATCACTGCTTGTAATATTTATAGTGAGCACACCAGACTGGTTAAGGGCCAGTTGTGCAGATATGACCATGTTGCTTTTTGTTCAGATATGGACAACATAGAACAAGATTGTCCGACATAGTAAATGTATTCCACAACTTGTGTGGACAGTGACAAACAATGGCCATGTGCCCTAGGCCATTTGTAATGCTAGTCAGAGAGTGTTTGTCCTTCAACACACATATTTACTGGTGTTTGCCATGACATATTTCAAGGTTAGTGTGATGTGCCTCTGTCTACCTGTGACATGCAGGTGATATCCAGGGTAAACCTACCATCTCCCATCCAGTCATCATGATTCTTCTGGATGACAGTCAATGAGGGACTCCCTGGATAACCTGTACTGGGAGTTTAGTCATGAGTGGAGTGAGCTTCTGGGTTATGGATCAATCAGTACAGCATGTCCTGTTTATGTCAGTGCAGGGGTTCAGGCCTGTCATGTGCATAGGTCACTAGCATTCAGATTTTACATGGTGCCAAATGTCCATTGATTCCAGCTCATGGCTTTATACGTCAGGCACAGATCACCTCTAGCCAGATGGTATGGCACTGTGTGGAGCTGCAGCTTTTTTAATCAGGCAACACATGGCATCTGTTACAGCTTTGAGATTATCCTGGTGGGGTATTTGTGAGGTCTTTCCAGTTGATGCACGTGTCTGCTAAGGTACATCCCACAAGGGCCATTGTACGCAATTGTGAGGCTGTTGATGGATGACTGGAGAGGCACAATGACCTCCACTGACCTAGCTGTGCTTACCTTCATGATTAGGTGGGTATATGGTATGTTTCTGTAACCACTACAGACACATGGTTATCGCATGCAGGATATCTATCACCTTGTGTCCCCAGGTCTCTTATTGCTCCTGATGTACTTAATGGGTTAACACCTATGAGGCAATTTGTGGCCACGTACTGTGTTTCCACAGGGGATGACTATACACTATTCTGCATTTTGCTTGTTAACATGGCTGTGGCACCACTTGTCTGTTTCTATGTGTGCCTTTTGTAGGATGCTTCTGTCAGCTGGGGGGTCCAATATGGTGGGCAGTTTGTAGTCATCTGCGAACCTGTTCAGACACAGTCCTTCCATGTTCGCCTGTACCTATGTGACATATATACCATACAAGAGAGGTCCCAGGACCATGCCTTGCGGGATGCCAGTTGTACCTGGTTTGTAGCCTGACATGGCTGCAGCATTTCTGACCAGGTCAGTTCTGTCCTTGAGCTGGTTTGCAACCCATCTACTTGGATAGGGGTTTATAGTTAGGCTGGTGAGCTTATCTGTACTGAACAACTGGGGTATTGTATGGAAGGGTTTAGCAAGGTCCAGATAGGCTGTGTGAACCACATTCCCCTCATCAATGGCCTTGGTGCATGTTTCACATGAGTCAGACATGTTTAAGGGGCAGGATCTGCCCTATGACAGCCACACTGGGTAGGGTCCAATGTCTGTAGGTACTCACTCTTGTTATTCCTGGGGTCCATGATCATCCTCTCCATTACTTTGCCGACCAAGATAGTCAGGGTTGAGGGGTGATAGTTTGCAGTATCCATTCAGGCACCACCTTTGTGGTGAGGGACCACTGTTGCTGTACACTGCTCTTTGGGTACATATCCTGTGGTAAGACTGAGAGTGAGCAGTAGTGCTATTTGGTGTTCCATTCTTCTTACAGTTCTTGTTGGACACAACCCAGGGCACCATCTGGTACCAATGATACTGTGTGGTTTGCTTTGTAGATGCTGGCTGTTACCTCAGCATCTGCAATGTCAGGGGGCCAGCACTCTGCTGGGATAGATATTTGGCAGTTTGGTGCTGGTGGGGAGTTTGCAAAGAATCTGTTAGAACACTGGTTTATTAATGCTGGTTAAAATGTGACACAACAGAAATGAGTACTAAGCGCTTTCACCCATAGAATATACTGGGCATCATCAGAGTACAAACACTATCACAGTGAATTCCATTTAAATAGAAGCAGCAATTGATAAATTAATCGACCAAATCATGACTAATAAAAACAATTATAATTAACTTGATTTAACAATCATTTGTGCAAAACTCATTATAGTCCCTGAAAAACTGCTTTAAAAAGACTGCCTACATCCACGATTATAATGCCAAGACTTATAAAACAAATATTAAAATATAAAATATCTTAAAAAATTGTATGTATAACAACTTAACCACAGCCAAAAAATTTTGCTTGAAAGAACTAACAACAACAGATAAATATAGGGTTATGAAGCCCGACAAAGGTGGGGGTGTGGTTGTTATGAATAAGGATGATTATTTTAACAAAATGACAACAAAATGACGATAATGTTAAGTGACAACACCACTTACGAAAAGGTGTTGAAATATGAAATGCATAGAGCGTACATTAAGTTGGACTGGATTTTGTATGAATATCTGATGGATGGGGTCATTACTAAGGATGAATACAACTTTTTAAATGTGGAACATCCCATGACTCCATCCATCTTTGGTATTCCGAAAATTCATAAAAGTGTTCATAATCCACCCTTTAGACCAATAGTCTCTGCCAGAGGGTCTAAAACTGAGGCTATGGCTTCCTTTATTGATTGTCAGTGTAAAGAAGTATTAACAAAATTGGATCACATAGTCAAAGATTCTTGGCATTGCCTGGATAAAATAAGAGTCAAATTCGCTGGGATAAACCCTGAGATTTCTATGATCACTATTGATATTGTAAGTCTTTTTACTGTAATACCCCATAAGTTGGGTATAGAAATGTTTGAGGCAAGCTTATTAAAATTTGGTACATTTAGTAATGACAAATGCAAATTTTTAAGGGAAGTGTTGGAATTAGTACTTGAAAACAATTATATGTTTCTAAATGGTGAATATTTTAGACAAAAAACTGGGGTAGCCATGGGGGCAAGATGTGCCCCTATTTATGCCAATCTTGTCTTAGCCTTTTGGGAGACACAAACTGTGTTTACCTCTTGTTATTGGGATGATGTTGTTCTTTATCTAAGGTTCCTGGACGATATTTTGATTTTTTGGAAAGGGACAAGAGAAAGATTTGTAGAATTTGAATCCTTTCTTAACATTACATCTAGTTTTTTAAGTTTTACTAGCAAGATAGTTGACAATTATTGTGAGTATTTAGATATACTATTGTATAAAAACAATGATAGGTTAGAAACTAATATTTTTCGGAAAAAAACACATTCTAATTCTTTCCTACACTTCGATAGTTGTCACCCTTATTATCAAAAGAAGAATTTAATCAAAGGACAGATGGTTAGGCTCTCAAGAATTATCAGTGAAGATATGTTTTTTTGTGATGAAATTAAAATATTGTCCAGTATGTTTTTAGATAGAGGATACCCAAAGCAATTGATTGACAAAATAAGTGCTGAGATACAGATAAAAAGACAGCATATGTATCAACCTATTATAAAGTTTGGGATTACAAATGCTACTTGTGAGAATAGACCAACAATTGGAAATGATACTTTAGTTATTCCCTTCGATGATACATCTATCAAAATTGTCAATGCTGTACGAGAGAGTCGGGCTAGTGTATTTATGAACAATGATGAATGCATTGATATTCTGGGTTTATGGCCTAAAATTACTTATAGTAGAGGCATGAATTTAAAAGAATACTTTGAAGCAACACATAGTAAGAATAGCTATCTAAAGTCTAAGATGGGTAAATGTGGTACATGCCACACATGCAAATATATTAACAATGGTCCCTATGTAGTAGTCTGTAATTTTGGAAAAACTATCAGATGCCCGGGGTATTGCAACTGCAATACAAAAATGGTAGTTTACCTTGCTACTTGTTCATCATGCCCAGCCTACTACGTAGAGAAAACCATTAGAAAGCTTAAAGATCGAATAGGAGAACATGTTAGAGACATAAAAAAGAAAAAAGACACTAGTGCCCTTTATACACATAGTGTAAGGTGTGATAATTTTAAAAGGTTCCTATTCTTTGTGATAGATAGAATACCCTATAACAATAACAAAGGAGGTGATGACAAGACATTATTAGAAGTTAAAGAATGTCTATGGCAACTAAGACTTAATGCAAGTATTCACCCAGGTATCAATGACTATATTTCTATAGCCAGTATACTTAGACACAAATCACAATTTATTTAATTACAAACATCTAATGGCCCATTTAAAACAAATAATGGATGTACAATTTTATTATTTTAATATTTATGCCAATGTTTTTAACTATTTTATACAATCATAGTTATTTATTATATGTACTTGTTATACATACAATTTTCTAAGATATTTTATATTTTAATATTTGTTTTATAAGTCTTGGCATTATAATCATGGATGTAGGCAGTCTTTTTAAAGCAGTTTTTCAGGGACTATAATGAGTTTTGCACAAATGATTGTTAAATCAAGTTAATTATAATTGTTTTTTATTAGTCATGATTTGGTCAATTAATTTACTAATTGCTGCTTCTATTTAAATGGAATTCACTGTGATAGTGTTTGTACTCTGATGATGCCCAGTATATTCTATGGGTGAAAGCGCTTAGTACTCATTTCTGTTGTGTCGCATTTTAACCAGCATTAATAAACCAGTGTTCTACAGTCGAATTGGTTCGTCCTGTTTTGTTTTACTGGTTCTATTTTTTTGAAAGAATCTGTTAGGTTGGATGTTGGCAATGTGTGTGGGTTTGGTGTATTGTTTGTGATATTTGAGTAATGCAGAGCATATCTGTGGATTATCACCATGGTTCCTACCATCAGTTAGGACAGTTGTGTGATTATCCTTTGTGTCCTGCCCAATTTGTATCGTCATAGGTTCATAGGATCATACTAGGCTATCTGCCCTGGCCATGTTTGAGCCTAGACAGAATGTGTGTGGCTATCTCCCATACACTTGACTGGATTTCTCTTGTAGAGTATGAGTGTGGAGCTCAGCCTATCATGGACTGGGATTCTGTTCCAGAGTGTAAGGAGCCTCTGGGTTATGAATCTGTCCCTCCAGCACATCCTATTTATATATGTGTTTATGTTCAGATATCTCACTGTGATGTCTCTGCTGGATTTGGAGTTTCTGCAGTGGAGTATATCCATTCATTCTGGATTGGACATGGCCTTGTACATCAGGTATACATCGCCTCTGACTGGGCAGTATGCATGTGAATTGGACTGGGGTTTCTTCAGCCAGGCAGCAGATGACAAATGTTTGGACCCTTTATCCTCTTGGTGAGGTACGTTTGGGGTCTTTCTAACTGATGCAGGTGTCAGGTAAGGTACATCCAAAATGGGGCATTGTTCTCAAGTATGGGCCTGATAAGAGAAGAGTATGGGGGCACAGTGACCTCTCTTGCTCTACATGTGCATCCTTTCATGTTAAGGTGGGCAATATAGCAGGTCTTCCTGGCCACCTTGGCAATGTGAGTGTCACATGACGGGTTACTGTCCACTTGTGTCCCTAGGTCCCTGATTACTTCTTCCGTACATAATGGATTACCACCTATGTCATAATTTGTGTGTGCCTTGTTTGGTATTTGGTGAGACATTCATACTCTGCAGTGTCTTCAGGAAGGCTGACTGGGGTTCCTGGGTTTGGGAGGGTAGTCTGTAGCAGGCTGCAAACTGGGACGCAATTTGAGCCACTGTTACTTACCCATGGATAGTCCATGCTGCTTCTTGCTGTGGTACCAACCTGGGAATGTTGTTATCCTTGACAATTATTGATAGCCACACTCCTATTGTAGTTTGTTCCATGTTTTGGGGCTGTAAAGCATGGTATAAGGCATAACCTGGTAGTATTAGGGTGTTCTTCTGAGCCTTGACCCAGGTTTCTGTTACAGAACAGATATTACCATTCTCCATGCTGAGGTGGATTTGGTCTGCATGCATCTTGCAGTTTAGACTTCTGGCATTGGGTAGCATTACGTCCAGGTTGTTATCCCTTGTGCTACCTATGGTGGTAGGTTTGTGTTTCCAGCCTTACCTATTCAAGGCACAGTGGGGGTGACAACAGCCTTTGCCAGTATCCACACAGCCAAGGTGTGCTGGGTGCATGCCATCCCTAGCAGGTGGAGCATCATGTCTTGCTCGGCATGTCATCCCAGGCTGTCAGCCATTTGTTCCCCTTTGACTAACAGCAATACTTCAGCCAATTATTGTACTTGATCTTGTTGTTTTCATAGTGTGGCATCATGCTTGGTGAGGGTGAGATATTAGGCAGGGTCATCATGTTTGCATATACTAGATGGTGTTACATTGCTTAACACATGGCAGTCATGCCTCAGGTGGTGCTGCAGGGCTGCCTATGTTGGATGCACATACTACACTCCCTGTACATGTTTGAAAGCAGGTTGTGTCATGTTAGGCGTCCCTTTTACTATATGAGTTAGTCAGAGAGGGGTATCATTCCCTGGGTTCCTACTATACATTGCCTCTTTGCCAAGGCCACGGCATACTGGGCACGCCTCCTTCTGCCTACTGGGGCAGGCTCACGTTGTTCCTCCTCTGAGTCACGCTCTACCTATGATGGCCTTGGCAATGGTGGAGGGCTGTTTGTCCCGGCCCTATGCAGGTCCTGCTGCAGCTGTTGTCGCAAAATCATATTATGTAGCATAGCACATACCATGACAATTTGGGTACATGTAGTTGGTGAGTACTGCAAGGCTCCACCAGATGTGTCCAGGCACCAGAACCGTGACTTGAGCAGCCCAAACACATGCTCTATTACATTTCGTGTTTGTGCGTGTGCCTCATTATGGCATTCTTGTTCAGGTGTGTGTGCGTTTCTGATGGGTGTCATCAGCCACGGCTCCAGTGCATATCCAGCATTCCACTAAGTGACCATGTGGGATATCCCCATTGGCAAATGTCTGGTACAGCTGTGTCAGATGCCAGATATGGGAATCATGGTAGCTTCCAGGGCAGCCAGCACACACATTCGTTATTATGCCCTGGGCATCACACACAACCTGGCAGTTGATGGAGGGGAAGACCTTGCGGTTAATGTAGGCCCTACCCTGCTCACCAGCTGGTGCCTTGATGCGTATATGTGTGCAGTCTATTGCACCCACTCCCTCAGGGTATTCCGCTATTTGCTGGAAGAGTCGCATATTGCTGGCCAATGCCTCATGGGAATTGGGGAAATATACATGATCTCCGACATGTGCCGACATGTCATCCAGGAACTGGTGCAGTACCCTGGATGCTGATGCCTGTGAGATCCCCATCATATCACCAGTTGGTCTCTGGAAGGTACCTGTTGCTAGTATTCTTAGGCCAACACATACCTTGGTTTCCACTGGGATGGGTGCCCCTCTGTTGGTTCTGTGTGTGAGGCATGGCCTGCACAGCTCAACAATTTGCTGCAGGAGGTCTCTGCCCTCTCTATAGCGCTCCACTATCTCCAGCTCATGTAACCCCTGGTAGGTGACCCTGGGCCTGTACACTCTTCTCCGTCTCCTCACTATGGGTTGTCTGGCAGCATTTGCATTGTCACCACCCTCAGCAAGTCTCCTATATCTCCTTATAACAGCTATGGCAGCCCCAAGCATGTTTGGTCTGAGTGCAGCTTTTTCAGTTTTTACTTCTAATAGCTTACTCCTGTCTTGCAGTGTCTCTTGAGAGAAACATACTGCAATGCTGTTTGCAGTGTTTTAAGTGCTGGGCTGGGCTAGTATTCTGCCTGTGTAATTGCCTGCTTGTAATTGTTTTCACCTGCTAGCTCTACCAGTATTCCCTGCTAGCTTCCTACTATTTCTTCTGCTTCCTTTTTCCTCTCTGTTTCCTCAAGGGGGAGCAGCATGCATACCAGCAAAAACACGCTCACAGTGGCTACCACGTGCGCACACATGCTTACACAGACTAGAATCTGCTTATTCGGGTTAAAACACGTGCACACCAATGCAAACAGGTTTACAGATCTTTAAACAGGCTCCTACATGCTTACTCTGCCTTACATGTGTGCACTCACGCTTACACGCGTGCACTCTGTCTTACTCGCCCTCCCAGCGCACACACGCTCGCATGCACACACAGCAAGAAATTTTGGTGTTAGCCACAGTGTACACCTTCCATTTCTTGACTTTCCCATGCTTATCTGTTGACACTCCTCTTTCTATGCTGTGTGACTGACATCTTTCACATACCACTTTGCTCCAATGAGCTTGATTTCTTTCTGACATTCCCCCCTGTGATTTCACCTATCTCCTACTCTGTTACTCCCCCTTATCTAACTCTTACACTACACGGAATGTACTCATTTGCTATGTGACAGTGTGATTCACTATCCTACCACTCATTTACATAGGATTGCCTACTAATGCTTAGTTACGTGTCTTACACTCAGCTTCCCCCCTTAGCAACCACTAAATGGTGGCCATGTTGTTTTCGGTCTGCTAGTCCCTGCCTTGTAAATCCATGCATTGCATAAAACCCACATTTGTGGGTTTAAAACCTTTATTTTTATGTTTTTGATAGCGCAGCCCATTTGCGCGGGGCTGTGCAGTGTTTAAACATTGCCGATCGCCGAAAAAAATTTTTTTTTCATGTTTGCATTGGGTTACCGTGCCAATAGCCACATATTTGGCCATTGGCATGCTGCCTGACACATATGCACACTTTACTTGGAGCTGGCATGGCTCCATTGTGTTATTTGCAGAAACATACTCAGTTGTCAACTGAGTACATTTCTGCACCTAACACAACTCTTACACGGGCTGGTTTCAGCTTCGTGGATCGCTAATCTACCTCATTTGCATGCCTTTCGCCTGCAAGTGAGGTAATTAGCATATTATCCATGTTGCAATGCCCTGAACATAACAGGACAGGAACATGCAAAGATTTTTAAATAAGAAATGTAAATTTACTTGGATTGCTTTATATTAGTGCTCTAATAGGTATGTGCTGGTATAAATACAACTAGTGTAGAGCACACTAATATTATTGAACACATACACTGTATTAAACTTTGAGATTGTAAAGCAAAGTTTTTATCTGTTTAAAAAGTGTTTTATGAACGATGAGTTAAAGATGGATAGAAAAAGCTTTACTTTATTTACTTTTACTTGACCATGCTGCACAACAAAGAATAATTTTGACATTGTAGAAGTACATTGTATTTAAGGTGTCTTATACCTTTAAGGAGAAGTGATGTCATGATGACTATAAATAGAAGGAAAGGGGCGGAGTACAAACAATTTGAAAAAGGTTTCAAACCTTTGGAAACGAAAAGCGTTTTACTTGTGTTGTTTTAATTAACCAAAAATATTGAAGTTGGTATCGCTTAATAAATACTTTTTACTTCAAGCAATACAGAGTCGCTGGTGTTTGGATATAAGGTTTACATCACTTGGATACAAGCGTAAAGAAAGGAAATTTTATCAGGTACATTTGCTATACTTGCTCTGTTTTTTTGCAGCTATTCCAGGCCTTTTGGGTTCTACAGTTATTGGGTTTGTCAGTCGTTTGTGTAAATGGCAGCGGAAAATGGAGAGAGTACAGTCATACCTGACACACAGGACAGTGAACCAGGCATTTTAACTTCACTGATAAACTTGCTATCTCAAAGAGTGGAAACTTTGATGGACAAAATGGAGACACTAAGTGGGACTATGTACAACAGTACAAGAGAGGGGGAACTTGTACAAAATAATACATCAAATTTACAATCAACAAGTCGCCACCCTCAGAGAGTGAACACAAACTCCGCCTCAACAAACCACAAAGTTAGCAACAACCCAGGACCATCATTTAATCAACATGAAAGTGCTAACTTTAGTGGTAATGTTAGAAGTATAGGAAATGAGACTAACACCTCAGGGCTTATTGGGACTCTTAGTTTATCAGCATGGCTACAAGAACCAATGCAATTTGGTAACAGCGAATATACAGAAACACAAGAGAACCCGGCTGTAGGTAATATTTCCATTGTTACAAATTTGAAGTCACTCGACCATGTTCTAGTTAAGTATAAGAAACTACAATTAGAAGTTTCTTACTTCAAAGAATGTATTAAGGAAAAAGTAGTACCAAAAGGTCTGAGAGCATGGCAATACCCAACAGGCCTAATAGAAGGGTCAGTGTTCCATAACGACTTAATTACCATGTTTGATAGACATGGAATAGAACTTTTAGAATTAATGACCAAACACTACCAACTAAATCTTGAGACTTTAGCTTTGGACATAGAGAAAATAGGCCAAGAAATAACAAACAGTTCCGACTTTGAACGTTACAAATTCGAGTACAATAGAACTTTTGAAAGTATTAACCAACTCATGGTTAAACTTAAGACAACAAAAGAGAAGAAAATGCAACGTGACATAACGGCGTGCAGAAACAGAACAGCATACCCAAAACCACCACCCAGACAGAAGGAAACAGCTATAAGAACCAACATAAATCCTGGACAATACACAACCGTGTAATCTCACCTACAAAGGGGAGAAAGAACTAACGACACTTACATAGGTGAAGAGAGAGAAATACGAAGAAGTGAGAGAATTATTCAGAAAAACAATTCTACTTAAACAGTAAATCTTAGTAACAACAGTTTAAACAATAATGAAAATTTTCACCATCAGACCCAGAACCACAACCCTCGGAGGAGAAATCAACAGCGTTACAACAAGAGGAGGAAAAAATAGATGTTATTTACCAGAAGAACAACAGGTACTGTAACATGTTGTTAAAAACACTAGGAGATTTCACGGTTTATAACTACACAGAGACTTACATTGATCCTGTACTTGTTGAACTTTTTGCTAAAGGCAATACATTTGTCATAGCAGAAAGGGCACAACTGGCACAGACACTTATAGATTTTAAAGTATTTGTATGTAAGGTCAATTTAGCTGTTATCCTAAATACAGACACATGCAAGGACATTGAATTTTATGTTACTAGCACTTACAACCCTCCATTACAGAATAGTGTGGACTTATTTGATAAAATATGTGAAATCGATATAAGAAATAGTTTAGCAAACAACAATTTAAAGAAAAATCAAAGAAATATTTCTGAATTAGAAAAACATGCATTGAATTCCATACTTAAACTACCCCTTAGATTTATGTAACCTGACAAGGGAGGGGGGTTAGTTATTATGAAAAAAGAAGATTACAAACAGAGGATGAAAGAATTGTTGGATAGTGAAACATACATTAGAGTCTCAAGGAATGAACTGAATATTGCCTATGCTAGAATTAAAATTTACATTAGTGACTTGTTTACAGAAGGAAAAATAGATCCAAACATATACAACTACATGAATATGCTAGCACCAAAAATTCCATTGTTATTTGGAGTACCTAAAGTACATACAAACATAGAAAATCCACCGATGAGACCACTAGTAGATGCATGCAACGGTATTACCTACAGTTGTGCTAAAGTAGTGGACTCAATATTAAAAAAATACATAACGTGTGAAAGTCAAATTTGCAAAGACTCTTGGTCCTTTTGAAAGATATTAATCAACTTACATATGTAGAAAAATATAACTTTATGACAACTGATGTCAAGGACTTGTATACATGTATCCCACAACAAGAAGGGATAGAATGGGTTTCTAGAAAACTAACTAATCTAGGTATGACATGCATCAAATTGACTCTAGTGGAGGAGCTAACGGACATAGTGTTGTCCAACAATTTCATCACATTCGACAATAACTTTTACTTGCAAAAAGTAGGAGTCGCAATGGGCACCCCACTAGGAGCAAGCTTTGCGAACCTAGTTATGGTTCAATGGGAAGACACATACATCGAGCCACGCCCATATTAAAAACTTGTTGTACTACTATACAAGATTTTTAGATGGCATTTTTGTTATAATAAAAGGTGATGAAAGTACATCTAGAGACCTTATCCAGTACTTTAACAATGCTACACATTTTTTAAAATTCAAATTATAGTGAAGATAGAATTTCTTTCCTAGATATAGAACTAAGGAAAGATAACAAACATAACAGATATGTAAGTACTATTTTTAGAAAGGAGACTTTTTCCAACAGTCTGTTACACTTTACCAGCTGCCACCCATTTTACCAAAAAAGATCTGTTGTGAAAGGACAGCTGGTAAGAGTGGCAAGAATGACAACCCTTGATGAAGAATTTATAACAGAATGTCAGAATTTAGGGAGGATGTTCCAGAATAGGGGATACCCATTGGAGTTGGTCCATAACCTGACCACCGAAATAACCATTAAGAGAAGGAGAGGAACATATAAACCAATTCTGGACAATAGTAATAGGGAGGTTGAGAGAAACTTCGAAGCCTTGACAGACAGCAATATATAAAAAGGACCAGCTTACAGTCCTTGTGAAGTTACAACTTTATTACCAGATATAGTATAAATGCAGAAGATCTTAGGCAAGTCATATATAAGAATTGGGAGATATTGGAAAATTGTCCAAATGTGAGGAAAAGACTTTTAGAACTTCCTAAATTGATTTTTAAAAAAGGTAGGTATATGAAAGCAATCCTGGAACACCAAGTTAACATAGTAGCAAAAAATCCAGGTATGTCAAAGTGTTTAATGTGTAAATTTTGCAGACACATAGACATGGGAAAGACATTCACTATTCGTGATAGAAAATGCAATACTAGAAGTAAGTACAATTGCCAATCTAAATTGATAGTTTACCTTGCTACATGCCAACAGTGTCAAGCTTTCTATATAGGAAAAACTATACATACACTCAGAGAAAGAATGTACAAACACCTATATAGTATAAAAAACAGTAAACTTGACAATGCTTTGGTGAGACATACTACAGAATTTGTAGGACACCACTTTAAGTTTCGGGTCATTGACCAAATAAAAATGGATGAAAGAGGTGGACCAGCTAGCCTCTTGTTAGAAAAGTTGGAACTAATGTGGCAACTTTCCACTCATGCATGTACCTATCCAGGTATCAATGAAATGTCCTCCATACTCTGTATTCTTAGACTTAAGAACTTAGATAGAAGTCACTAATTTCATTATTTATACAGACTTTACGTTTGTTAATAATTCAAGTCTAGTGTAGTATTATTTTTAGTACACAACCTTGAGATTTGAGGGTATCATATAGGTATACCCATTACTGAATGATGTTATAATGATATTTGTACAATGAAGTCAGAAAGCGACTATACTTTTTGTTGGTCAGTTATGTGCTTCCAATTGATGTATAAAGTTTTCTATCAACAAATAGGTGTATTTATGTGTGTATAGTTGCTTACAAGACTATATTAGATCATATATAACATAGTTAATATTTATTGTACTTATTTACATTACAAGAATTTTCTCATAGACATTGTCTTAAATGGTTTCTGACTTCCACAACTTTGACATCCGTAGATGAGATGTATTCAACCAATTTACAATGAAGTTGACACGAAGAACAACAAAAACATACCCCCAGATTCACGAACCCTCCGTGTAAGACTAAATAAGTCTTACTCGGAGGGTGCAGTTGAACTGTATGATGTTAGCATGCTTTGAATATTCATGAGGGCACGCTGACCCAACTGCAAGTCTAACACGGATGGTGCAGGAAAGCAGGGGGCGTGTCCGACTGCCGAGCAGTCTAAATATCCATGCCCCTGCAAGTGTCTGAAATGCAAAATGTAAACACACAAGAGCGAGTCCGATCAAATGTCCATCTACCCAACACCACACTCCCTGACATTGTAAACCCCCAGCACAGTTATAAAAAGTAAAACATTAATTTTATTTTTTCTAATCCCCAAAATAGCTGCCCGTATTTGCACATGTGTGCGCAGGTGTGCCCATTGCTTAGCTGCAGTTAGCAATCCCAACATGGAAGAGCATAAGAAGGAATGTTTATGCAAATTACACCAAATAGCAATAGTGTAATGGTAGAGCATTCACACAAAGAGCAGGTATTCACAGTTCGAGTCCCACTACTCCCCTTCCTATTTATGTTCTAAAGCAATATATGAAATAATTCCTGACATATATAATTAAACTTTTACTAAAAACCATTGAAATGGCCTATGTATAAGTGAACAAAATATATATTTATAAAGGATCCTGACATATAATTGCCTGCAGTTAAGCAGTGCTTTGTCCAGCACAATATAGTTGCCCACAGTTAAGAAACCCTTTACCCAGCGCAATATAGTTTTCCGCAGTTAAGCAGTGCTTTACCCAGCACAATAGAGTTGCCCATAGCTAAATAGTGCTTTACCCAGTGCAATAGAGATGCCCAAAGCTAAATAGCACTTTACCCTGCACAATAGAGTTGCCCATTGCTAAATAGTTCTTCACCCAGCGTAATCGTTTGTGCGGAGATGCGCGCTGCACCAACCAGCGCACCATAGGGCAACGTGGAGCAATGTTGAGCAAAGTTGCTTAAACACAGCCACACCCCCTAGCCTGTCTGGACAGTAGTAAAATAAAATAAATGACAAGGTTAGAACCCAGGACTCTGTGCACCATAATCAAAGCACTGAACCACTAAGCTATGACAGCTTAGGATAAGCAGCCACTGTCAACATACATATACTTATAAATGGGAGAATAACCATTATTAAGCAGGCCTGCAGTCAGCCGAGAATTTTCAAATATGGCCAATCACAGAAAAGTGCGAGAAATGCGGCATATTTAAGCCCCATAGGTGGGAATACTCCCCATAACTGATTGTAGCTCCCATCTGCAGTTAGAATGGCTGGTGCTGGAGAGGGAACATGCTTCCCAGCGCAACGTTGGGGGAGTCGAGATACATGGTTTGGCTCCTTGTCCACCATCATGAGTCAAGACTCCTGCACGGCCAGTTCTAAGGGAAGGAGTACAAGGCAGAGGCTTGGAACCGGTTAGCTCATGACCTCACCAGTATCACAGGTGTTCCTCGGACTGGTGAGCAAGTCCGTCACCACCATGCAGACCTGAAGAGATGAAAGCAGGACCTACTGAACCAATGGATACAGGAGGCCCGTGGGATGCAAGATGCCCCACAACTGAGTAGGTAGCCATGAATGCAGTATGTAAGAAATGATAATTGATTCTGTATAATGGATAGGTATGTCTCAATATCCCTTCATTTACTTCACAGCTGCAGGTGACCGTGCTGCAAATCAGCAAGCCTATGCAGATAGGCTGCTAAGGCTGCACCACCAGCAGGTTAGTGATTATTCTGCATGTATTGTTATAGAAAATAGGGGAGAGAGCCTGAAAGAAAGTGTTGTAGTCCAATAATACAGCCATAAAATGCCCTGAATAAGTCCTCTGCATGTACTGTTATATAAAATAAGTCAGAGAGCCAGAAAAAGAGTGTAGTAACTCATTAAGAAATGTAAAATGCGTCCAGAATAATATCTCTGCAGGTACTGTCATATAAAATAAGTGAGCAAGCCTGAAAAAGAGTGTTCTAACCTATTAATAAAGGTATAATATGTCTTGAATATGTCTTCCATACTCATTGTAATATCAAATAAAAAAGAGAGCCTGTGGAAAAGTGTGTAATGTAATTAATAAAGGTATAAAACCTGGAGTGTGTCTGTGTCACTTACTTTGAAATGTTGTACCCTTGCATTATACAAATACTACTGTTTCAATAAGTGCTGGCAACCCACAGTTGGGCAGTCCCATCTAAAGTGGGTGATGGCAGTGCTAGTAGCTGTGTAGCATATATACAGTCCTCAACAGTCAGTTACTGGCTGGCATGCATAAGTAAATCTGGCACATGAGTAGCTTGTTAATTTGTTGAATTTAGTGCGCTACAAGAAAGGCAGGGTTCTGTACAAATTGAACTGAAAATGTCATGTGAACACATCCAGATATGTAGTTAAAGAAATATAAATAAAACCAAGAAATATGTAGCAGTAACATCTGCATCTTGGACAGTTAGTATGTCAGATATAGGTCAGGTATATAATGAACTAGCCAAACCCATTACACAACCTAATGCATGTTGGCAAGTGTAATTATACATGTAGGGTATATACACCTGCAGTCACTAGGAATGTAGTGTAGACTAAAAGTACTTATAAGATGTTAATTGAGGTTTCTTTCTACACCCAACTGTTTGTGCATTCCACACCTCAATGGGTATGTGCAATCTCAAACATTTGTTGGGACATATGTCCTATTGTTCTATAAATATCTGCATTCACTTTGATGCATGTGCCCTGTTCAAACACCACAATCATGGTGGCCTGTTGCTACCAATCATCCTTGCATGCTGTTGGTATGTCTACTGTCGTTCAATATATGCATGTGTTATGCTTGCTGTTCAACTGTAGGAACCTTGGTGTGTTGGGTTAATGGGAATATTACTGCATGCTGTTACAACTAATTTGGAATGTTGTTGTTTATGTTGTAATTAAACACACCTAATCACAGAACGTATGGGAAGGCCGGTCCCAGCAGATCCATCTGTCCCTCCTCAGCTGGCGAGTGCACCTGGCACCAGCATGTTCAGTGCCCAGCCCAGGCTCCCCTCCTCCATTGTTCCTGTGCCAAGTTTGGGTGGAAGCGCTGCAGGGGATGGTGCCCATCCCTCCCGTGCAAGCATGGGCAGAAAAGGGCCACCTGTCACCCTTTGAAGGGTCTGGGTTGTGGTGCGTAGGGAGATTCAGCGTTCAGCCACTGATTCCTTATGCCAGCTCGAGGCGAGAGTGGCGTGTCTCACGGGTGAGCCTGCCCATCCTACGCAGCCCCCAGCACAGCCACCCTCGGGGCTGTGAAGGTGCAGTGGTGACTGCCCATGGGTGGGGATCTCAGTTCCACTGTTACCATCTGTGGGCTCATGGGCTTGCGATTTACAGACATCCATCCCCGTCAGTTATGTTCACCCACCCCATGTGTCATACACCGCCCCTGTATGCGTCTTGTTTGTCTTGTCTGTTTACCTCCCCAACCTACCTACCCAAACACACCTACATCCTCTACCTCACTTTCCACTCTCACCTGGAAAAAAAAAGGGCAATCTACCCACAAAACAATTACGCCCAATACATAGCTGCCCATTTCACACACATGTCCGCTGGACATGTAAACTGATAATTATAATTGGCAGTGCAACATACTTTGTTGTCCTCACCCCTCTCCCAGGGATGGAAGGTTTCAAATGTCACTCCAAATTTATTGCATATGCACAGCTGTTGCTGGTAAAGAAATGGGCAGCTATGGACCTTCCCTACACCCATCCTGCACATCCCAAGGTTGTTTTCCTACTGTCTTTCGCTCTATGTGCCCCCTTTTCACCACTTTCTTATCTCCCCATTTTCTTTTCTTTCAAAGAAATTAGCGCGGGGGTTAGTGGGAGTAAGCACTTTTAAGCAGTAGTAAGCGGGTTTGTGCGAGTGTGCGCATGTGTGCGCTTAGCTAAGCATTGCTAAGCATCACACAAACCCGTGCAAACCTGCTTACAACTGCTTAAAAGTGCCTTAGTCACTCTATGTCAGGGCCCTTGTTCTACTCAGCAGCAAAAGAAAATACCTCTGCCAGTCTTGAAACCCAGACCATTGACACAATACACTGCATGAATTACCACTAAGCCACAGCAAATATACAATAACCTGGTGCTCAAATAAATATATCATGCATTTCAATGACTGAATGTAAAGGAAAAATAGGAAGGCAATAACACAAAGCTTGTTTTGTGGATCTTTACCAGCAATTGTTGTGAAGTGCATTACATGAGTGTGATATGAGAAGCAGCCATTCTAGCAGCAACTAAAGTTACAGAGGCACTTTACAACCCCCACACAATATCATAGCAGGACAAACAGTGGCAAATCTGATTTGGGCAAGAGGCCATACTACCTAACTATGACTACTTTACAGAGATGTCCCTGATTGTGAAACATATTTAAGCTGTGCCCTCTGAATCCCTCTGAAAAGTACTGACGTCAGTCAGAAAGGTGGGGTATTACACAATGAATACTGACAATAATAATAGTAAACACCGCTTGTACTTCATAAAAGGCATACAAATCCATATGCACTGCTTCACACAAGTCTAGACTTTTACTGTCTCTATTATGTGTAAGGTGTACTTCACATTTAACTACCTATCCCTGACTCCATGCAAAGATGTATTTGAGTGTTTCATAGGCCTGGCAGAGGCACAAACACACAGGCATAGCAGGTATCCTGCTGTTACACACTCTGCAAATAGCTGTGGTAGGACTTCCATAAGCATACCCTTATGTAGGAGTACAACACAGAAATCCCAAAGGATGTAGCCATGTACTGGTAGCAACTGACTGTAACAATGCCATTGTACCAGTGATGAAAACACCTGTGGGTTGCACAGACAAAGAATAACAGTGCAACATTTGACTACCATCTGGATAGGTCCACAGTTGGGAACTATGCAGACAGACCACCTGCCTTGATAAACCAACAGGTACACACCAATCCTTTAAGTCCAGTAAGATAACATTCACACAATAATACAAAATGCTCTCTGTATGTCAGCAACCCCCCCACACTTTAAATACACTTGTGTGTTTAGGGTCTACCAAGGATGTAGGTAGGCATACACAGTACTGGAATTGTCCAGTTGTCCTGTGAACCCTGTGCTAATGTCAACAATAAAACCACAAACCCTGCAGAAGTGAGTACATTAATATTTACAGTATAACAGTTCACAAACAGTTCATGTGCCAAAAGAATACTTCTCAATAACTACGTTTGTATGGCAGTTAATTATATGAGTAGAAAAGAAACTACAGTCACATAAATGTTGTGTAAGCATTTGTAGGGGTGAGTTAAACTCTACACTGATAGCTCTGTACTGCAAGTGGCAACAGTCAGGCCTGAGTACAGCATGTACATCACTGTCTACACCTCTAGCTTCAGATGTAAGAAGTATACCGACCTTCTGACTTACACAACAGTGTCCACAGCAAACAAGCATGGGCCCCACTCTGGAAATCTGAAAGGGCTATGCCTACATACCTTAACAATTTATAGCATTGGGTTGCTATGACAGTGAGTACTGCAATTACCACACAGCAGGCTCTATGCATTTACCAAATGCTGGACACCAATTGGTACAGAGGGCATCACATGCCCAGATACCCATAAAATCAGATTGTACTTGCTATCCCCACATGCAATCATTACATTGCACGTGTCAGCAGCTACTGACAAACATTATTACTTAATAAAAGAAACCTTACTTAAGTAAATATTATATTTACTCCTGTAAAACTGAAATATATTAATTAAGAAAAAAAAACTTAATTAATAACCAATAATAACAAATAAGTAAAAAACTTTACTTAATAAATAAAACAAAACCTTGAAAAGCATATACAGATGGACCTGACAGTGAGTAACAGGTATGTAACAGATTTGTAGTTACCGGCAAGTAGTAGATGTTTATGAATAGTACTGTACATACTCAGAAACATGCATAAATGGCAAAAGTAGGTATGTATGCAGTGATGCCATGCATAACTACTGCCATGGACAAATTAGTGTGTAGCTGTGTGCAGTGGGACATAACTGTGACATATGTATCTCAGCATTATATGTCGAACATCTGAACATGTTATCTATGGTCTGTACAGTACTGCATATAATGGCAGTTTGGGGGAGTAGTGCAAACACCTATATAAACTTGGATGTGACTGAGTATGACATGCATGATAGTAACATAATTTGTAGCTTAGCATTGGCAACTGCTGTACCAAGCTAGTATAGTAATGTTAGCATTTGCAGCTATATATACACCCTGTACTATTGCTGTATGCACACATGTGACAACTGTCCATGTTGTAGCAAGGCCCAACAGGTCATCCGTGAGGTGTACAGACTTACAACAATGTGGACCCTGTGTGTGTATGGCACACACATATGGAGAGATATGTATGTGTCTGATAAATTAGCATCTGAACATGTGCATAAAGCAAGGGACATACTGCAACTGTTTGTGAAGGGTGGACAATTATATGTTGTTGCAGGTTGTTATGTGCATTTTCATATGTAGGTGGTAGTGTGTGGCAAACAAGACAGCATACAGTGCTGGCATATGACATGTGGTGTTTAAACACCATGTGTATGATTCCTCAGGTTTAAGTCTTCCAGACAGGGGGCCCTGCTAAAGATACATGGGCTGAGACTACCTTCCATGCCTTCTGCACAAGACTGTGCAATATCATTACATAACTGCATCCCTCTCAACCTTTGCATAATTGATATTCCCACCATGAAAGGTGGACTGTATATGTGCCTATATGTATATCTATATGTACACCAATGGATGTTCATATGTACGCCCAAGCTCAATGTTGTAAATGTATTGCCATCCCTCTTGTTAAAAACCCTGTACCCATGAACTACCACATAGGTGGTAGTCTACTCAACACCGAAAGTGTGATGAGAGACTACGGGACAAAGGTGGACAGTAGTGTCCCTATTGATAATCACAGTGCCACACTAGTCATGTAAACTGAGTACGGTCCACATGTCATCAGAAAAGGTGTGTCATCCATGGAACAAGAGGTCAGTGTTCCACTGTACTCATCAGTCATAACACCCATCATAGAGTACATTGGCCCTGTTGGTATGTACCTCAGAAGATATCCACAGTGAAAGTAGACGCCAGACACATACCTCACAAAGAGTATTACCAGACTCAAAGAGGTGACCTTTGCAGACTGTCTTACAAAACCACAGCTACAGTGTGTCACATACCGTCTACCCAGAGGCAACCTCTGCTTAACATACAAAGCTATGCCAAACCCGCAGGTGTTGGACATGCTCCATATATACAAATTAAACTCCATACAAGCTACACACTGTACTGATCTAAAACCTGTAACGTGAAAAAGAAGAACATGCTGGAGTGGTACATTATCATCTCAGACACATACCAAACTCTGGAACTAACCACCTATCAATAGCAAATGAAGGTCCTCATTAGCAGTTGTCATGAATAATCATGATGAGTGGGTATGAGATAGGAAACACAACCCGGGAGTCACCACTGTGGCTCTGCATGACAGGGGCACAGGAACCTACATTACATGGGTGTGGAAGGGCAGGGTACCATATGGCTAGGCTTCCATAGGCCCTACGAATAATAGCCTATTAGCTACCTAGGACCCTATACACACACGCATGTACTTGTTGCATTACTTGCTATATGATGTTGCCTGGGTGTGACGGTGAATGTGTAGGCAAATGTGTCAAAGTTGTATTTATGTGTGATAGCCTAGTGGGAATCTGTGCATATCATGGTATGTAGTGTTGTAGCTCAAATCCCAGCAAAGGATACGTATGCTATTGCTAGGCAGGAAAAGCAGTAAGGCATACGGTGTGACGTAGTCCCATGGTGTTAATCGGAGTGTGCCATTGTAGGCTTAAGCAGTACATGTATGCTTATTGATTGGTAACACTAGTGAATACAAATCCTGTATGAACAGTAGTACTACCTGAAGCTGTAGGCCTAAACAGCACCATATGGTTTATAACCATATTGCTTGGACACACTGTTTTGTTTGCTACCTGTAGTCCTCACACATTACAAACCTCAGGCATGAGGTTTTGTAGGTGCTAACACAAAGTACTGTATGTTACACAGGTAAAACTGATCTGGGTTGCCATACCTTTGTGTCCTGTAGGTATGTCTGATATGTGTGTGGGTATGCCTGTAACATGGCCTTGGTGGTATGTGTGTCACAGGATATATGTGCATATCTAGCTACATGTGTAGTGTATTACAGCAGTATGCCACCTATAGTGATGAATGCGCACATTTGTTACTGAGGGGTTTGCTATCAACAAGTAGCATGGTGTACTGATAGTACTTAAACTGTACTTAACATTCATTTCAATGGATGACAAATGCCTGCATGCATTAGCTTCATACACACCCTCTGTGGCTAGGTGGTGCATTGTGTCAAATAGAGTGTGCCATGTACTGTTGTATAGTCTTACATACTTGTTCCACTTTGTTGCTGTGCAGAACATGTTTTGGAATATAGTATGTGCCAGGCACTGTCAGGCAGTTGTGGGCTGAGCAGTTCTATGTGGTATTAAAGGTGTGTTTCTATTGACAGCCAAAAGGTTGCTATATATGGCATTTCATTGATGTCTGTACTTTAGCATGTTAAGTGTGCCACATGACTTGCTCACAATTACTGTTTTATTGTCTTACAGGAATATGTCTCACAACAGGAAGCCTGCCTATTCCCCTGAGGAGGAGAAGGTCATCTTTGATGCCCTGGTACAGCATTACAACCTGCTGTTCTCCAGATCTAGCCAGGACCAGCATGGACGCACTGCATTGTGGCAGGATTTTGTCTGTCGGGTAAATGATGGAGGCATGCATAACAGGACTTATGAGCAGGTACGCCATCACTGCAGTGATTTAATCAGACATGTCCGGCAGCATGCCTCCGATGTCAACAGACAACAGCTTGCCACAGATGGTGGTGCATCAACACATCCCCCCCTCACCAGAGTGGAAGAGCAGCTCCTCAGTATGGTGGCTCCTGGCCATCCAGTACAACAGACATGCATCATCATGGAGGCCGGAGTCACCCAGCATGTAGATACAGAGTGTGCAGGTAACATGCATATCTGTAGACTACTGTTAGATCAATTGTTAGAACATGCATTTACCAGATGTGTACTGTGTATTCAGAAGATGTGGAGACTGGTGTCATACAATACTGATAATTTGGAACATAATTTGTATGCCATTGACTGTCACCTCTTGTACTACTGTGGAATTGCAAACACACAGCAGCAATGCCATAGTTGTTGACACTGACAAACTGTCTCATATCCTTGTAGGTCCCTCTGTTGTGATAGCAAGACAGTAGACCCATGCTGGCGAGTGTTCTATATTTAATATAGCATATAACATGTGCATGTCATAGGAGAGTTGTAGGCCATATACACATGTAAAACACCTACACATAATGCATGCTCTGCATGTTCTCTGTGGGACTATGCACATCCGAGTAACAGGAGCAGCTGCCTCAAACACATGCAATACACAGAGCATCCCAACCAATTGTGGTACACTGTAGTGGACATTGTATAGGCAGAGTCAATGCACATGCACACAACATACACCACTTTGTCATACACAGTTAGTGCTAATTTGATACACATGGCGTATGTAGACACCTGCTGTAAGGTCATACTCCAGTATCCGAAATGTCAACAACACAGCACACATACTATACCTGGGGGTAGAGGACTATCATGGGGCGGTGTGGCACGCTTCAACACACAACACATTCATGTTAAGCAATGCTCCCTATTGAACACCTTACATACCTATGTAATAACTGGCTGTGAAATGGTTAATGTAGCCAAAGTGGTGCAGGTCAAGTACAGCAAGATAGTTGCCAGTGTGACATACATTAGTGGCCTTGAGTGACCACAAGATGCTGCCTGATGATGGCTCATGGTACTACACTACATCCAGTTACAGTAACTACAGTACTACACATAGCATTCATTGCTATACACCTGACAGTTGTGTGCATCCCGTCATGGTATGTATCCCTATGAGTGATGGTGCACAGTACATTGGAAAGCATTCCAGACTTGCACAGCAATGTTGTGTCCATGTACACATTGTGAACCAAGGTGAGGCCAATCATTGAACAACACACATGCATCAAAGACATGTATACTGTTATCAGCAAGGACTCTCCACACTCACACTGCATGTTGTTGAGCAACACACATCCTGCATGCTGACACATGTGATAGGACTCTTTGTCTTGTGATACTGTACTGCATCATCACCCACTAATGGATATGTTCCATATTGCTGTTGGTGTGTATGTGTTTGTGTCAACTTGACTGAGTAGTGTATGTGTGCATGTGTGCATGTGTGCATGTGTGCATGTGTTCGTGTTCATGTGTGCATGTGTTCATGTGTGCATGTGTGCATGTGTTCATCTGCTCATGTGCTCATGTGTGAATGTGTGCATGTGTACATATGTTCATGTGTGCATGTGTGCATGTGTGCATGTGTACATGTGTGCATGTGTGCATGTGTGCATGTGTTCATGTGTGCATGTGCGCTAACATCCTGTACAGATTGTGAAGTGTGTTTCCTGTCTTCCTCTCACAGGTGCTGAGGTATTGGATGAGTGCAGCAGGAAACCTGAGGTCACTGCCACAAATAGTGGGCATGATGACACATGTGTAGTGACACAGGTAGGCTTGTCAGGGTCTGTCGTTGCTCCGCCAATTGACAGTATACAGCTGTCCACCCCATCTATGTGCACATTCATACTGCCAATACATCCCTCAACACCAATGGCCTTAGCGGAGGAACAGCATACAGTAGGCATCAACCAGGATAGTGTGGTATCTATGGCACATGCAACCCCACACAGCAGCCATACCCACACATCTGGAACGGTACCACATAGGCATATGTCCAGGGGTGCTCGTGGGAACACTGCTGGTCGTAATGCCCCTGGCAGACGTGCCCCGACAGGTCTCACAACCTCAACTGTGTTCCGGTCTGGAATGCAGTCACAGGCACATATTGAACGGTACACCAGGCAGGGACTAAGGGTGCAGAGGGCTCACAACACCGCTATCAATGACAGTATCCGTGACCTTGCCGGTGCCATCCGTAATTACACCAAGGTCATTGATAGACGTTGGGGGGAAACATTAGATGTCCTCCGCAATGTAATGTCCATGTGCCAGGACAGTGCAGGATGGCTGAGACATCAACGTGGACGTATGCCAGCAACATCATCAGTTGGCACTCATCGCAGATGACACACAAGTCCCAGCCGTAGTGGCAATACCAGCCCCAGCAATGTTGGGGCTGGCCTGTCAATAGACCGTCCTAGGTGACCACGTGCACATGGCTCTGGCCAGTCCCAGCAGGGACATGGGTCCAGTTGACATCTCTCTGCCTCTGACAATAGTACCCAGTCTGGCTTGGTACCCGATACTGTCCGTGGCATCCCTGGCAGGCACAGGTACTGTGTCCATGGCCGGAGACAGTGATCTGTACAGCCTGGCAGGTACAGTCCGTGGCTGTCCCACAATCACCCATATGTGGCAGCCACAAGGTGGAACTGTGTGCATGCAGACACACACACATAAACCAAACACCTAGGGCTAACACATACACACACACATTACACCAACATTGACCCATACTGTACTGTTGTCCCTCACACATACAAACACACACACACACACACACACACACACACACACACACACACACACACACACACACACACACACATACATGTTGATTGGATCAGTCATTTTCGGGCTCTGGCAAACTAATAACACACCCTGTGCATATGATGAAACTGTGCCACCCCCTGTCATCTATGGCAATGATGCAGGAACAGGCTTACGTGGTGCTGATACACAGGGTGACCTAATAGCAGTGTAGCAATGTTAGCATGTTGTCAACAGCAAGGTGTACTGATATCCTTGTAGGTATATCTGAGCAGGCATGATGCATTAAAGCTATGATTATCAATGTAATATTGTTCACACCAGTGTTAATTCCAATACTGTATTGTCCGCCCATGTGCCACTTGGCTGATGTGTGCGGTACTGGCAGCATATGTTGGTGAGTGGATGGTACATGTGTGATGTGTGCAGTACAGATTTGCAGGTGTACATTTGTGAACATGGTGGAGGTGCACCATCTGCATGTATGTGCATAGTGGACACATGGGAAGGGTGACATGCCTTGTATTACACAGTGTTAACACTTCATATTTCCTATTGGTGGCCAGTATGCATTTTACTACACATATGTTACGACTTGGGTACACATGTGTGTATGACATGGTTTGATACTATGCTGTGGGTGATACTGTTTATATCGGTCATTGTTTTGCATACTGGTAGTATACATAACCTCAACAGCCTGACTATACCCAATCATTAGCTGATGTCTTGACAACTGACACACAGATGTAGGATACACAGTAGCGTTTAAGTCTTTCCAGTACTATACTATACCAGTAACCAGTGGTATTGGCCGCCACCCATTCCTGGGACCACTCCTGTTTGGCATGTAAATGTCCCAGGTACAAGCAAACACACTAGGGATATCTCCATCCAGATCTGGTAATGCATACAGTGGCCTACAATGTATTCTCCAGATGAGACACTTATCCTCCACAAGGGTATCATACAGACAGATACCTGTTGACCAACACATGATGTAAAGCTATAAGCCAACTATAGCATAGTCATCCACATTTACAATACATAGTATCCTGACAGTACCACATTGTTAGTAGCCTAGAACATGTAGCAGGGGTACCAATGTGTTCATACAGCCACATGTTATGTCATCTGTCCTTTGGTATTCACATTTCCAAAGGTATGCTGATGTCCCTCACTGCATCACATAAGCATGAAGGGGTCTGTATGCATATCCACGGAGGTGTTGTACACCTGTAATGAATGGCCATTATTGACAGACTGTGTTGTGTTTGAACATGTCTGACATACACCCCAGGCATGAACCCTCACTCACACTATTCTATAGAAACTGTCATGGGTGTGTGTGACACAGATGACCTAGGCCACAGATCACTATAGTGGCTGGCCTTGACACATGCATACATATGTGACCTAAGGTCTGAGAAGCAGCAGCACAGACTGTCAATGGTAACAGATGTATTCATTTAGAAAGCAGGCTTCACACCTATGAACTCATTGAGGTCACATGTACATATATGTATTTGCCACACAGATAACAATTGAGGTCAATTGTACATATATGTATGTGCCATCAGATACCGGAAGTGCGCAATGCACATACTGTTGTTTTACTGATATGTCATACAGTTGTAAAAGCAAAACCCACAACACATTTACCAACAGTGTCACACACACTAACTCAGCAATTTCAGGATTTAAACCCCCTACTTAACTATGTTATGATACTAGAAAGATCCGCATTAACACGACGCGCTATATGCTTTATTGGAAGTTTTCATTTCCACTGCTCTATTTCTGGGATACTGACATCATCAGACATGCCAAACAGGAGATTACCTCTTTGAATGTGTTTTAACAGGCTCCAAAAAGGGCACTCCTCTCAAAACAAATCACACACACATACACACTCAGCGATTGCAGGATTTAAACCCCTATTTAACTATGTTAAGATACTACAGAGACACGCATTAACACGAAGTGCTATATGCTTTATTGAGTGCTTTCTTTTCTCCTGCCATATAGGTTCATAGGTTCATAGTTTCATACTAGGCTATCTGCCCTGGGGCAATTATAAGCCTAGCCCTTTTTTTGTTTGGATTACGCCACCCCTTGATTTGAGTATACTGTGCCCTTTTTAAGGTTTAGTTTGCTGTGCCTCTGTCTAATAGTGACACGGAAGTAATCCCCGGGACAAACCTATGATCCCCAATCCACTCATCAAGATTCTTCTTGAAGAGATTAAGTGAGGTGCTCTGCCTAACATGAATTGGAATTCTATTCCAGAGTGAAGGGAGCCTCTGGGTTATGAATCTGTCCCTCCAGCAAGTTCTATTTATTTCAGTGCTGAGGTTCAAGTCCCTCGAGCGTGTGGCGGTAAGGGATTTAGATTTACTGAGGTGGAGCATGTCCATTAATTCTGGATTGGACATAGCTTTATATGTCAGGCATAGATCGCCTCGAAGTAGGCGGTATGCAACTGAGTAGAGCTGGAGTTTTTTTAACCGAGCAGCATATGGCATCTGTTTGAGTCCCTTGATCCTCTTGGTGAGGTACTTTTGGGGTCTTTCTAATTGCTGCAGGTGTCGGGTAAGGTACATCCCAAAAGGGGCATTGTATTCTATGATGGGCCTGATGAGGGATGAATAAAGGGGCATGATTACCTCTCTTGATCTAGATGTTAATCCTTTCATGATGAGGTGGGCTATGTAAAAGGTCTTTCTAACCACTTTGGCAATGTGGTTGTCAAAGGAGAGATTTTTCAACTTGGGTCCCCAGATCCCTAATTACTTTCTCTGTACTTAATGGGTTACTGCCTATGTGATAATTTGTGGGCACATTGTTTTTGCCAAAGAGTATGACTATACACTTTTTAGCATTTAGCTTTAGACCATGGCTCTGGCACCAGTTATCCGTCTCTGTGAGACCTTTTTGAAGGATGTTTGTGTCAGCTGAAGAGTTGATTATGGCCCCTAGTTTGCAGACGTCTGTGAACTTGGTGAGTCATAGTCCTCCCACATTGGCCTGTACCTCGGAAAAGTATATACCGAACAAGAGCGGTCCCAGGACAGAACCTTGTGGGACACCACTTGTGACCAGTTTCGAGTCTGACATGGCTCCAGCAACTCTCACTCTATGGGTTCTGTCTTTGAGCCAGTTTGCGACCCATCTTGTGACATAGGGGTTTATATTTAAGCTGGATAGCTTATCTATGATGCCCGAGTGGGGTATTGTGTCAAATGCCTTTGCTAGGTCCAAATAGGCTGTGTGGACTACCTTCCCTTCATCTATGGCTTTGGTAACTGTTTTGAAGAAGTCAACCAGGTTCAAAAGGCAGGATCTGCCCTTGACGAAGCTGAACTGGGTAGGATCTAGTGTCTGTAGGTCCCCAATGTCTTTGTTTATGAGCTCCATGATGATCCTCTCCATAGCCTTGCAGACTAAGCTAGTCAGGCTTATGGGGCAATAGTTTCCAGGGTCTGTGGAGGCTCCACCTTTGTGGAGTGGGACCACTGTTGCTGTACGCCATTCTGTGGGCACATATCCTGCAGTGAGGCTGAGATTGTACAGCTGTTTTATTTGAGGGATTAGTTCTTCTTGGAGTTCATGTAGGACACAAACCGGGACGCCATCTGGTCCCATGGAAGCAGTGTTTTTTGCTTTGGAGAGGGCAGCCTTCACCTGAGCATCAGAGATGTTTGGGAGGCAGCCCTCTGCCAGGATAGATACTTGCTCTTTTTTGGGGGGGGGGTGGAGAAGTTTGCACTGAACCTGTCTGCCAGGATATTGGCGATTTCTGTGGTTTCAGTGTATTTTTTGTCATTTAGAATCAACTCAGAACAAGTCTGGGAGTTGCATCCCAGGTTCCTAACATAACTGAAAAAAGCCTTATGATTGTCTTTAGTGTCCTGAGCAATTTTTCTCTCAAAGCTGGCCTTGGAGGATTTTATGAGGGATCATAATTTTTTGCTAGTACTGATCAGGGATGCCTTCCCTATTAGGGATTTTGCTCTATCATGTAGTATCTTCCTCCTTCTGTTGTATAGTTTATTTATGGCTGGGGCCCACCAGACTGGATGCCTGCCTTTGGATGTTTGGGTTTTGGTTTTGTTTGTTATAGCATGATCCATGCATTCCTGGAGATGTCCGTAGAATGCGTTTATATAGGATTCTGCAGTTTGGGCCGTAGTTTCCACTGGCCCTGGGGCCTTGAAGGATTCCACTTTGGTTTTGAGAAGTGAGAAGTTCGCTTTTGAGAAGTTTTCACTGTGGTTTTCTGGGCTGGGGGTGGGGTCGGGATGTGGACATCCAGTGAAATTAACTTATGGTCTGATCTTACCAATGAGGGATATACTTCAGATGTGGAGCATAGAGTCCTCATGTTGTTAATGATCAGGTCTAGTATGTTATCCCCTCTTGTGGGAGTGGTGACTAGTTGTCCCATAGCATTTGAGTTTATAATTTCCAGGAACCTTTGGGCTAAGGTGCTGGGGCTTGAGTAGTGCTCCCAGTCTATGTTTGGGTAGCTGAAGTCACCCAATATAATGGTGCTCAGAGAGATCTTCATGTTCTCCAATGTTTTCAGGAAAGGCGAGTTGGATTCCTGACTTTGAGAGGGTGGTCTGTAGGATGCTATAAACTGAAAAGCAGTCTTGCCCACTGTTAGTTGCACATGGATGGTCTCTGATACTTCGTGCAATGCCACTAACCTGGAGGTGTGGATATCATTGATAAATATGGACACTCCCCCTCCTTTTATGGTTCGGCCCAGGTTTTGGGGCCGAAAAGCATGATATGAGGTATAACCTGGTAGTGCTGGGGTGCTGTCTGGAACCTTGAACCAGGTTTCTGTCACTGCACAGATATCGATGTTCTCCATACTGAGGAGAGCTTCGAGTGCGTGCATCTTGAGGTTATGACTTCTGGCATTTAGCAGCATTACCCTTAGTTTCTTGTTTCTTGTGCTGTCTATGGAGGTGGGTTTGACTTTTGAGCCTTGCCTAAAAAAGGCACTATGGGGGTGGCAAGAGCCTTTGCCAATATCCGAAAGCCCAGTGGTGGCAGGTGCAAGCCGTCCCTAGTGAAGCAACGTGGCTTGTCAAGCATGTCATCCCAGGCTGACAGACACTAGATCCCCTTAGAATGACACCAAAATTTCAGCCAGTTGTTAAAATTGATCATTTTGTCTTTGCACTGTGGCATCATTCTAGGTGAGGGTAAGATGCTGCTCAAGGTCAGGGTCATACCGGCCTGGGCTACATGATCAGAGAGCTCCTCTATGTCTCTTTTCATGTAGTCCAGGGAGGTACGTCTCAGGTCATTCACACCAGCATGTACAATAACTGAGTCATATTTGTATTTGCTTTGGAGTGACCTGAGTGCTTGCGTTATGTGGCAGATCCTAGCGCCCAACAGGCAGCTCACTGTGACCTTCTCTTTATTCAGCCTGGTGAGCAGGATGTCAGTGTGTCTGACAATAGAGTCACCTATTACAAGATTATCAGGTGTGTTATTCAGCCTTAAGGGCTGTGGCTGCTTGGCACACTGACTTTGTGGGCTATGTGTTGTGCGTGTTTTGTTTTGGGGTAGCGTTTGCTTGGATGTCTGCTTTGGAGGTCTCTGTTGCTTAGGTAGATTTTTATTTAGAGCCTCCGAGTATGTTTTTGTGTATTTATGTGTTTGGTTTGCTGATGTGGTGGGACTATGTGATACTGGAATTGTGTTGTGTGAGGTTACCTTCTCCTCCTGACTGGTTTCACCAGTTTTGAGATGAGAGAGCTCAGCCTCCAGTTTGGCTATATGGTTGCATCTCTCACATATATTTGAACCTGTTTGGAGGAGGAGAGGGTTGTCCGTGTACATGAGACAGTTGTAACATTGCCTCAAAATTCCCAGATTCACCAGCTGGACTGGAGAGGAAACCATTGACTGACCTTTGGACATGCTAGAGTAATATAGGGAAACTGAATTAAGACGGACCAATAGGGGACAAGGTAATCGTAGAGAGTATAAGAGTAAGTAGTGCTTATGGTTTAATAGTGCTAACTTGTAAGATTACTTATTTGGACCAGTGAAGGGCCTTAGAATGAGAATATGGTGTTTAAATTGAGAGACAGAGCAGTTCTAAGGGAAAAAGTGAAGAGCAGACTTTGTGGAGCCAGGAATAGTTTAAACCCAATTAGGCAGTGCTGCCCGTTGTTGTGCTATGCACAAAAATGTGCAAAACCGTGCAAAAGAGGGATTTAAGAGAGGAAGATCAAGGAGTTAGGAATTGACCCAAAATGGCCAATAAAACTACAGTTTCAAGTCAGTAACCACTCCCACAGGGGCAGGCAGACTGCTCAATGTTTATCACTGCCACTGATGAACAGAGAGACTTCCCTTTAGCCCAAGCAAAAAATGGCTTCCAAGAAACTTACAAACAGTTCAGAACAGCAAGCCTGTAACTGAACTTTTTTAAATCTCAGAAAAGTGAAAAAAAAGCAAGATTTTTTTTTTTTTTTGTTTATTTTCAGAGATAGCAGAGGTTCACAAGTATCAACAAGTTCTAACAGTGCAGTAAATGACCCCACACTTGAGTGCTAGGCCAGAGACAGATAAAATGCAAGTTTTGAGAAAAAAACTATTTTAAAAATAAGTGCAAACAGGAAATTCAGTAAACAGCTCTAGGTTGTGCTCTAAATACAGTTACTAATGCAGAAATCAAGTTTAACAAGCCAGAAAATGTTCAGATTAGGCGGCTATGCAGAAAAACTTAGCAAATAATCTGAAGAAAAATACTTAAAATCTCAAAAGTGGCTCCTTTCTTCTCTCAGCGTTTTCTCCTCTTGGTGGGTGCTTCACCAACAGCCAACAAGTCTGAAAAGAAGCCAGAACCATGAGGCAATCGGGATTTAAGAGAGGAAGATCAAGGAGTTAGGAATTGATGCAAAATGGCCAAAAAAACTACAGTTTCAAGTCAGTAACCACTCCCACAGGGGCAGGCAGGCTGCTCAATGTTTATCACTGCCACTGATGAAAAGAGAGACTTCCCTTTAGGCCAAGCAAAAAATGGCCTGCAAGAAACTTACAAACAGTTCAGAACAGCAAGCCTGTAACTGAACTTTTTTAAATCTCAGAAAAGTGGGAAAAAAGCAAGATTTTTTTGTTTTTTTTGTTTTTTTTTCAGAAATAGCAGAGGTTCACAAGTATCAACAAGTTATAACAGTGCAGCAAATGACCCCACGCTTGAGTGCTAGGGCAGAGACAGATAAAATGCAAGTTTTGAGAAACTTGTATTGAGAAATATTTGTAGGATGCTGACATCATCAGACTTGCCAAAGAAGAATCTACCTCTATTCATGTCCATAGGTTCATAGGTTCATACTAGGCTATCTGCCCAAGGGCATTTATAAGCCTAGCCCATAGTTATTTGGCTTCCGCCACCCCTTTAGTTTGAATAAAACTATTCCTATTATTTTGCTGTGCCTCTGTCAGGCAGTGACACTGAAGTAATCTCTGGGGTATATCTGCGATCCCCCATCCATTGGTCAAGATTCCTCTTGAACAAGGCCAGCGAGGTGCTCTGCCTCACATGTACCGGGATTTTGTTCCACAGCATAGGGAGTCTCTGGGTGATGAATCTGTCCCTCCAGCATGTTCTATTAATAACCGTGTCAAGGTTTAAGTCTCCCGCCCTTGTGATTCTGAGGGATCTAGATTTTTTGAGGTGAAGCATATTCATCAAATCAGGGTTTGACATGGCCTTACATGTCAGGCACAGGTCACCTCTGAGCAAGCGGTATGAGACTGAATAGAGCTGGAGTTCTTTCAGTCGGGCAGCATAAGACATATTTTTGAGACCGTTTATCCTTTTGATGAGGAACTTTTGGGGCCTTTCCAGCCGCTGCAGGTGTCTGGTCAGATACATTCCGAATGGGGCATTGTACTCAATCATAGGTCTAATGAGTGATGAGTACAGGGGCGATGACCTCCCTTGATCTAGATGTGAATCCCTTCATGATCAGGTGGGCAATGTAGAAGGTTTTCCTAACTACTTTAGCAACATGAGTGTCAAATGAAAGGCTACTGTCAACCTGGGTCCCCAGATCCCTGATGACTTCTGTGCTCAGTGGATTGCCACCTATATGGTAGCTAGGGGTAACCTTGTTTTTCCCGAAGGGTATGACTATGCATTTCTTGGCATTTAACTTTAGGCCATGGCTCTGGCACCAGTTATCCGTTTCTGTGAGGCCCTTCTGAAGGATATCTGTGTCAGATGTGTTTTCGACTATGGCCCAGTTTGCAGTCATCTGCAAACTTTGTCAGCCATAACCCTCCTGTGTTTGCTTGTACTTCAGAAAAGTAGATGCCGAACAAGAGTGGACCCAGGACTGAGCCCTGTGGGACACCACTTGTGACAGGCTTTGAGTCTGACATGGCTCCAGCAACTCTGACCCTGTGGGTTCTGTCACTTAGCCAGTTTGCAACCCATCTTGTGATGTATGGGTTTACATTCAAGCTGATGAGTTTTTGATGATACCTGAGTGGGGTATTGTGTCGAAGGCCTTTGCCAGGTCAAGGTAGGCTGTATGGACTGCCTTTCCTCATCAATGGCCTTGGTGACTGTCTCAAAAAGTCAACCAAGTTTAAAAGGCATGATCTGCCTTTGACAAAGCCAAACTGGGTTGGATCCAAAGTCTGCAAGTTCCCTATGTCTTTATTTATGAGTTCCATTATGATCCTCTCCATGGCTTTGCAGATCAGGCTTGTCAAGCTAATGGGACGGTAATTTCCAGGGTCGGTGGAGGCACCGCCCTTGTGAAGTGGGACCACAGTCGCCGTGCGCCACTCCTTGGGTACGTATCCTGAGGTGAGGCTAAGATTAAACAGCTGTCCTAACTGCGGGTTTAATTCCTCATTGAGTTCATGGAGCACACAGCCGGGGACACCATCCGGTCCCATGGATGCTGTGCTTTTTGCTTTGGAGAGAGCAGTTCTCACCTGGGCATTGGAGATGTTTGGGGGGCTACAATCCTCTGGTATAGATATCTCTCCTTTTGGGGGGGAGGGGGAGTTTGCACTCAACCTGTCAGCCAGTATGTTGGCAATGTGTGTAGGTTCAGTAATCTTCACATCATTTTGAACTAATTCTGAGCATATCTGGGAGTTTCCTCCTAGGTTTCTAACATAGCTAAAGAAGGCCTTATGATTGTCTTTGAATCCTTGGCGATTTTTCTCTCAAAATTTGCCTTGGATGATTTTATGAGAGCTCTTAGTTTTTTACTTATAATGATCAAGGGTGTCTTACCTTTCAAGGATTTTGCTCTATCTTGTAGTAGCTTCCTCCTTTTGTTGTAGAGCTTGTTTATGGCTGGGGTCCACCAGACTGGACACTTGCCTTTGGTACAAAGAGTCTTAGTTTTGTTTGGGATTGCCTGATCCATGCAGTCCTGTAGGTGCTGGTAGAAGGCATTTGTAAGTGATTCAGCGGTTTGAGTAATGTTTACCACTGACTCAGGGGCCTTAAAGGAGACCACACTAGTTTTTAGAAGTGTGAAGTCGGCTTTTGAGAAGTTTTTCACTGTGGTCTTTTCTGTTTCAGCTGGGGGCGGATGAGGACCTCCAGCGAGATTAGTTTATGATCTGATCTCACCAGTGAGGGGTATACTTCGGTGTTGAACATTGTGATCCCATGTTCATGATGATGAGATCAAGTATGTTTTCTCCTCTTGTGGGGATGGTGACTAGTTGTTCCATGGCATTTGAGTTTATGAACTCCAGGAACCTTTGGGCTAGAGTGTTTGGGCTTGAGTAGTGTTCCCAGTCTATATTAGGGTAGTTGAAGTCACCTAGTATGATGGTGTTTGGAGATACATTTATCCCTCCATTGTTTTCAGGAAGGCCATGTGAGGTTCCTGAGTTTGAGAGGGTGGCCTGTAACATGCTACAAATTGCAAAGCAGTCTTGCCTATGGTTAATTGCACCTGGATGGTCTCCGATGCATCGTGGCGTTGCCACCAACCTTGAGGTGTGGGTGTCCTTTATGAATATGGACACCCTCCTTTCTTGGTGTTGTCCGGATTTTGGGGCCGAACGCATGATATGAGGTAAAACCTGCTAGTGCTGGGGTGCTCTCAGGAGCCTTGAACCAGGTTTCTGTCACAGCACAGACATCGATGTTCTCCATACTGAGAAGGGCCTCGAGTGCATGCATCTTGAGATTGAGACTTCTGGCATTGAGCAGCATTACCCTTAGTTTTTACTTTTTGTGTTCTAGGGTGGTAGGTTTAGAATTTGAGCTTTGCCTAAAAAGGCACTATGGGGTGGCAAGAGCCTTTGCCAATATCCGGAAGCCTAGGGTGACAGGTGCAAGCCGTCCCTTGAAGCAGCGTGGCTTGTCCAGCATGTCATCCCAGGCAGACAGACATTGATCCCCTTTGAATGACACCAGAATTTAAGCCAATTATTAAAGCTGATCATCTTATCACTGTATTGTGGCATCATTCTAGGTGAAGGTAGGATACTGCTCAAGGTCAGGGTCATACCTGCCTGGGCTACATAATCAGAGAGCTCCTCAATGTCTCTTCATGTAGTCCAAGGAGGTACGTCTCAGGTCGTTGACACCAGCGTGGACAATGACTGAGTCGTACTTGTACCTGCTGTTGAGAGACCTGAGTGCTTGTGTTATGTGGCGGATTCTAGCGCCCGACAGGCAGCTTACTGTGACCTTCTCCTTACTCAGTCTGGTGAGCGGAACGTCAGTGTGTCTGACTATGGAGTCACCTATGACAAGTATGTTTGGTGTTGTATTTGGCCTTAAGGGCAGTGACTGCTTTGCACACTGATTTTGTTGTTTATGTGTTGTTTGTGTGGTGTACTGAGTTTGCAGTTGCTTGGGTGTCTGCTTTGGAGGCCTCTGCTGTTTAGGTAAATTTTTACTCAGAGCCTCCGAGTATGTCTTAGTGTGTTTATGTGTTTGATTCAGTGGTGTGGTTGAGTTATGTGAGACTGGTATTGTGGTGTGTGTAGTTGCCTTCTCCTCCTGCCTGGTCTTGCCAGTCCTGAGTTGAGAGAGCTCAGCCTCCAGTCTGGCTAAATAGCTGCATCTCTCACAAGTGTTAGTGTTACATGGGAGGAGGAGATGGTTCTCCGTGTACATGAGGCAATTGTAACATTGTCTCAGAATTCCCAGATTCACCAAATGGGCAGCAGAGGACGCCAGCATCTGATCCTTCGACATGCTAGAAAGAATTATGAGTCGGTATGAGACAGAAAAGTAGTGGGCTTAGCAGGGAAGTGGGCACTCCTGGGGGGTTTTGCTAGTGAGAGATTTGTATAATATAGGAGTGCTTGACCTGCAAAGAGAATGCTTATAAGACAAGGGATATGCTTATAAGACAAGTGCTGAGCTTTTTGAGAAGAAAAAGCTATTTGGAACAAGTGCTGCACTTTTTAGTGTAGGTGTAAACTGTTTAGGTTCCTAACAGAGCAGTTCTAAGGGAAAAATTGAAGAACAGACTTTCTGGAGCCAGAAAGAGTTTAACCTTGTTTAACTGATGCTGCCCGATGCTGCTCTAGTGGCAACTCCACGCTAAATCGCGCTAAAGCACGTTAAAGCGTGCTTGATGGCAGGGGCTGGAAAGAAGCAGGAATAGACCCAAAGGGAAAATAAAACTACAGTTTCAAGTCAGTAACCACCTCTACGGGGGGCAGGGAAGCTGCTCAATGTTAGTCACTGCCACTGATGAACAGAGAGACCCTCCTTCAGCCCAAGCAAAAATGGCCTCACAGAAACTTTCAAACAGTTCAGGAACAGCAAGCCTGTAACTGAACTTTTTAACTCTCAGAAAAGTGGGAAAAAGCAAGATTTTTTTGTTTTTGTTTTTACAGAGATAGTAGAGGTTCACAAGTAATATCAAGTTATAACAGTGCAGTAAATGACCCCACACAAGAGTGCTAGGTCAAGGACAGAAAATATGCAAGTTTTAAGAAAAAACGATTTAAAATTAAGTGCAAACAGGAAATTCAGCAAACAGCTTTTGGTTGTGCTCTAAATACAGCTACTAATACAGAAATCAAGTTTAACAAGCCAGAAAATGCTCAAGCTAGGCAGCTATGCAGAAAAACTTAGCAAATAAACAGAGAAAAATACTTAAAATCTCAAAAGTGGCTCCCTTCTTCTCTCAGCGTTTTTTCCTCTTGGAGGGTGCTTCACCAACAGCCAACAAGCCTGAAAAGACGCTCAAACCACGAGGCAACTAGGTTTTAAGAGAGGAAGATGAAGGAGTTATGGAAATGACCCCTAGTGGCCAATAAAACTACAGTTTCAAGTCAGTAACCACCTCTACGGGGGGCAGGGAAGCTGCTCAATGTTAGTCACTGTCACTGACGAACAGAGAGACCCTCCCTCAGCCCAATCAAAAATGGCCTCACAGAAACTTTCAAACAGTTCAGGAACAGCAAGCCTGTAACTGAACTTTTTTAACTCTCAGAAAAGTGGGAAAAAAGCAAGATTTTTTTTTTTTTTTGTTTATTACAGAGATAGCAGAGGTTCACAAGTAATATCAAGTTATAACAGTGCAGTAAATGACCCCACACAAGAGTGCTAGGTCAAGGACAGAAAATATGCAAGTTTTAAGAAAAAACGATTTAAAATTAAGTGCAAACAGGAAATTCAGCAAACAGCTTTTGGTTGTGCTCTAAATACAGCTACTAATACAGAAATCAAGTTTAACAAGCCAGAAAATGCTCAAGCTAGGCAGCTATGCAGAAAAACTTAGCAAATAAACAGAGAAAAAATACTTAAAATCTCAAAAGTGGCTCCCTTCTTCTCTCAGCGTTTTTCCTCTTGGAGGGTGCTTCACCAACAGCCAACAAGCCTGAAAAGACGCTCAAACCACGAGGCAACTAGGTTTTAAGAGAGGAAGATGAATGAGTTATGGAAATGACCCCTAGTGGCCAATAAAACTACAGTTTCAAGTCAGTAACCACCTCTACGGGGGGCAGGGAAGCTGCTCAATGTTAGTCACTGCCACTGACGAACAGAGAGACCCTCCTTCAGCCCAAGCAAAAATGGCCTCACAGAAACTTTCAAACAGTTCAGGAACAGCAAGCCTGTAACTGAACTTTTTTAACTCTCAGAAAAGTGTGAAAAAAGCAAGATTTTTTTTTTTGTTTTTGTTTTTTACAGAGATAGCAGAGGTTCACAAGTAATATCAAGTTATAACAGTGCAGTAAATGACCCCACACAAGAGTGCTAGGTCAAGGACAGAAAATATGCAAGTTTTAAGAGAAAAACAATTTAAAATTAAGTGCAAACAGGAAATTCAGCAAACAGCTTTTGGTTGTGCTCTTGGCTCTCATGTGTTTTCCTAGTCTCCAAAAAGGGCACTCCTCTCACAAGAAATCACACACATACACCACACTCCTCATTAACACAATGAGAGATATGCTTTACTGGGTGTTTTCATTTCTCCTGCTATATTTCTAGGATGCTGACATCATCAGACTTGCCAAGGAAGAATCTACCTCTTTTCATGTGTTATCCTAGTTTCCAAAAAAGGGTACTCCTTTCACAAGAAATCACACACACACATACACCCCACCACACACACACACACAGGAGCAATTGCAGAATTCAAACCCCTACCTATGTTATAATACTACAGAGATATGCATTAACACGATGCGCTACAGGCTTTATTGGGTGTTTTTATTTCTCCTGCTATATTTCTAGGATGCTGACATCATCAGACTTGGCAAGGAAGAATCTACCTCTTTTCATGTGTTTTCCTAGTCTCCAAAAAGGGCACTCCTCTCACACGAGACCCCACAGGCACATACACCCCCCACACACACACACACACACAGAGCAATTGCAGCATTCAAACCCCTACCTAACTTTGTGATGATACTACAGAGATACGCATGAACACGACACCCTATATGCTTTACTGGGTGTTTTTATTTCTCCTGCTATATTTCTAGGATGCTGACATCATCAGGCTTGCCAAAGAAAAATCTACCTCTTTTCATGTGTGTACCTAGTCTCCGAAAAGGGCACTCCTCTCACAGGAAATCACACCTGCTATATTTCTAGGATGCTGACATCATCAGACTTGCCAAGGAAGAATCTACCTCTTTTCATGTGTTTTCCTAGTCTCCAAAAAGGGCACTCCTCTCACAAGAAATCACATACACACACAGAGCAATTGCAGGATTCAACCCCCTACTTAACTATGTTAATGATACTACAGAAATACACATTAACACGACACACTATATGCTTTAATGGGTGTTTTCATTTCTCCTGCTATATTTCTAGGATGCTGACATCATCAGACTTGCCAAGGAAGAATCTACCTCTTTTCATGTGTTATCCTAGTCTCCTCTCACAAGAAATCACACACACATACACCCCCACACACAGAGAGCAATTGCAGGATTCAAACCCCTACCTGACTATGTTAAGATACTACAAAGAGACACATTAACACGACGCGCAATATGCTTTACTGGGTCTTTTCATTTCTCCTGCTATATTTCTAGTATGCTGACATCATCAGACTTGCCAAGGAAGAATCTACCTCTTTTCATGTGTTTTCCTAGTCTCCAAAAAGGGAACCCTTCTCACAAGAGATCACACAGACACACACCCCCACACAGAGCAATTACAGAATTCAAACCCCTACCTATCTATGTTATGATACTACAGAGATACACATTAACACAACACACTATATGCTTTACTGGGTGTTTTATTTTCTCCTGCTATATTTCTAGGATGCTGACATCATCAGACTGGACATGGTAATGTGTGTGCACTTTGTTTTATGCAATCCCAGGAATGAACCATGTGGGTCAGCAGGTGTTAACAGCTTGAACAGGACTCCACAATTCTTAGCTTGTGTGATCTCTCTGTGGACAAATTTCCATTCCATCATATGACAATACATATTTATGCACAGGTTGTTGAATTTGTGGATACAACATGTGTCTGTGATGTTGATAAAAGACTACTCAGAGTCTATGTGGGACATGTGTAGCTCCCTCCAGTGATGTGTGTCCTGGGTGGCTGCCTTGCAAACAGTCTAGCAGGTTTGGGAACCATGATCTGCCTATGATCATACCACAGTTGGTAGGGCTGTGTGTTTGTCGGCTTACAATAGCTCTGTTCATGACTTCAATCATGATGGACTCAATGACCTTGCAGATCAGACATCATAGGCTTATAGGACTATAGTTCCCATGGTCTGTTGTGCACCAGCACTTGTGGGGTGTGCCATATGTTGCTGTAAAACATTCAACAGTTTTAGATCCTGTAGAGAGGGTGTGGCTCAACAGACTGTTCAGGTGCAGGGTCTGTTTGTTCTGTAGCTCACTTATGACACATATCGGGAAACAATGTCATCCAACTGATGCCATGTTTTCGGCTTTGGAAGAAGCTGTTTACCCATTCTACATGTGATATCTCCTGGTATGATGATAGGGACATTTGTCAGTGGGAAGTGGGTATGTATGTATTGGCCTGTCTGACAGGATGTCGGTATTGTTAGTCAGGTACAGTTGGCCCTGACTCAGGACATATATGTGTGTACAGTGCTGTGTATGACATAGCTGAAGGAAGTTCATAGGTTCATAGGTTCATGGAGTAGTACTAAGCTAACTGCCCTTGTGAGCCATTTTAAGCCTAGCCAATTATCCCTTGTGAGACTCAAACCCTGCACCTTGTGTTTGTAAGGCAAACACCTTAACCATTACGCCACCTTCATGGTTCTGTCTAGACTCCTTCGCAGATAATATTTCAAAAACACCAACATACCTGAGCACTAAACCCCTGTTATACTCTTTTACACACTTAACACCCTACTGATCCCTTTTGATCAGTCAACAGAGAGTATGTCATCATAACATCCTGGCATGTCCAAAAGTTGGTTTTGTGTGTACTCTCCAGTCCAGCTGGTGAATATGGGACTTTTGAGGCAATGTTACAACTGCCTTATGTACACAGACAACCCTCACCTCCTCCCAACAAACTCAGATATATGTGGGAGATGCAACTATATAGACAAACGGGAGGCTGAGCTCTCTCGAACCATGACCGGCACAGTCTATCGGGTGGTGAAGGTAACCACACACACCACAACTCCGTCACACATAGACCTATAGCAACAGCAAACAAACTATTTTACCACACAAATACATACTTTGAGGCTCTACATAATATCTGCCTAAGCAGCAGAGACCTCCTAAGCAGACACCCAGGCAACTGCTACCCCACGACATTACCCACATATCACATGGTTCACAAAGTCAGTGTGCCACACAGTCACTGCCCTTAGGGCTAAAAACACACCTTATACACTTGTAATAGATGACTCTATTGTCAGACACACTGACGTCACACTCACCAGGTTGAACATGGAGAAGGACACGTTGAGCTGTCTGTCGGGTGGCAGGTTCTGCCACATTAAACATGCACTCAGGTCACTCCAAAGCAAGTACAAATATGGCTCCATCATTGTCCATGCTGGTGTGTATTGCCTTAGATGTTCCTCCCTGGACTACATGACAAGGGATGTAGAGGAGCTCTCTGATCATGTAACCCAGGCCAGTATGACCCTGACCTTGTGTAGCATCTTACCTTCACCAAAAATGATGGCACAGTATACAGACAAGCTGATCAATTGTAACAGTTGGTTAACATATTGGTGTCATTTAAAGGGGATCCAGTGTCTGTCAGCCTGGGATGACATGCTCGACATGCCACGTAGCTTCGCTATGGACAGCTTGCACCTGTCACCCCTGGACTTTCAAATACTGGCTAAGGCTGTTGCAACCCCCACAGTGCCTTTTTTGGGCAAGGCTCAAATGACAAACCCACCTCCATGGACAATACAAGGTAAAAGAAAGTACGGGTAATGCTGTTCGACACCAGATGTCTAGACCCCAGAATGCACACACTCAAGACTCTCCTCAGTATGGTGAATATCGATATCTGTGCAGTAACAGACACCTGGTTCAGGCTCCCAAATGCACACCAGTACTACCAGGTTATACTTCATACCATGCTTTTCGGCCACAAGACTCGGACCGACCAACAAATTTAGGGGGAGTATCTGTATTCATCATAGATACACACACCTCCAGGTTAGTAGCACTGCAGGAAGCATCAGAGACCATACATTTGCAACTAACAGTAGGCAAAACTGCCTTTCCATTTGTAGTCTGCTACAGACCACCCTCCCAAACTCAGGAACCCCACTCAGCTTTCCTGAGAACACTGGAGGATATGACAGTCTCTACAAACATCATTATATGGGGTGACTTCAACTACAGAAACATTGACTGGGAATACTACTCAGGCCACAACACCCTCTCCCAATGGTTGCTAGAATTTCCAAACACAAATGCTATGTCACAACTGGTCACCACACCCACATGAGGGGAAAGCATATTGGACCTGATCATCACCAACATGGGGACTCCTTGTTCCACACCAGAGGTATGCCCCTCATTGTTAAGGTCAGACCATACATTTATCTCACTGGACATCTATATCCCGTCCCCATCCTAGGTTCTCTCGGTGAAGTACTTACCAACAGCAAATGTCACACTTCTCTAAACCAAGGTGGTATCCTTCAAAGACCCTGGGACAGAGTTAAGTACGGCTCAGACTGCTGAATCCTTTACAAACACATTGGGCAGGATTCACAAAGCCTTTTTGTAAGAGTTACAAGTCTTACACGGAGACTGCAGTTAAACGGTATGACGTCAGCATGCCATGCATATTCATGAGGGCATGCTGACTCACACCCAATGCTAACACGGTCCATGTAAGAAAGTAGGGGGTGTGTCTGCAGGGCGAGTCCTGCAAACGGACATGCCCCCAGAAGAGGAACAGTCCCGAAAGTAAACCCCCACGAGAGAGTCCACGTAAATGTCAACAAACACAACACAACACATGGCCCCACAGACTATAAACATAAAAAGTAAGAATGAACATGTTATATTTTTTTATAAGTTCTAAAGATATTTGCCCGTAATTGCGCTCGTTTGCGCGGGCGTGCCCATCGCTTAGCCACAGTTAGCAGTCAGTGGAAAAGCATATAAGATCTAAATATGCAAAGTAAACCAAGAAGTAATAGCGTAGCAGTAGAGACATCAGCTGAAGACGAGGCAGTCACGGTTCGAGCCCCCACAACATCAATTTTTATTTCTAGTGAAATAAGCACGAAACAATTCCTTGACATATATGTACATATATAAAATTATATTTTATGTAAAATGTAATGAAATGGGCCATGTATTTTGAAGAAATGTGAGATAATAAAAAAAATAAAATGTCAGAAGTGCCTATAGCTGAGCTACACCCTAACAAGCTGACTATATCTGCCCGTAGGTGAGCAGTGGTTTAACAGGAGTAAAATGAGTGCCCGGGGTTGAGCAGTGTTGCAACACACTGAAACTGTGTGCCTATAGCTGAGCTGAGTGTAATATGCGTGCTGACAGCAAAATGACGCGTAAATCAGCGTAACCCATTTCCGCGGAGCTGCGCACTGCGCCAAGATAACCGGTGGGCAACGTTGAGCAAGCTGTATCAAAACTGCCTTTACACAGACACATCTCCTAGCTTGTGTAGACAGTCATAAAAAAAACAAAGCAATGGCCAGGCTCGAACTCAGGATACCATGCACCATAGTCAAAGTACTGAACCACTAAGCCATGACAGTTGCTCTTAGAAATGCAGTATTAGCATATATATAGGAATGAATGGAAAGAGAAGCATGACAAAGCAGGTTTTGTGAAGCTGATACATTTCCAAAATGGCCAATCACAGATAAGTGCGGGAAAAATGTCATATATAAGCCCCATAGGCGGGAATACACAGCATAACTGATTGTGGAATCGATTTGCAGTCAGGATGGCAGGTGTAGGAGAGGGTAGTTGCTTCCGAGCACAGAGGTGGGGCATTGAGGAGTCCAAATATATGGTTTGGCTCCTCGTCCATGATCATGAGGCCCAACTCATGCAGGGCCAGGTCCTGTGGGGAGAATACAAGGCTGAGGCGTGGGAACGGTTGGCACATGATCTCACCAGTGCCACAGGAATACCAAGGACTGGTGAACAGGTCCGTCACCGCCATGCGGACCTGAAGAGACGGAAGCAGGACCAACTGAACAGTTGGATCCAGGAGGTCCAGCGAATGCCCAACGCCCCACTACTGAGTAAGTTACATGTAATTACTTATGTAAGAAATTAACCTAGCTGATATTATGGAGATGTGTATTCCAATATTACTTCATTTATATTACAGCTGCAGGTGTCCGTTCCATGAATCATCGAGCCTATGCTGATAGGCTTGTGCAGTTGTGCCACCAGGCAGCTTAGTAATTCTCTCCCTGTAACTGTTAAAAAATATAAGTATGACATCTTGCAAAAGAGTGCAGTGTAGTCACTTATTAATAAAAAGTGCAAGTAACAGTGTAAGAGAGATTCTGCTAGTACTGTGTGATTACATAAGTGTGATGCAGCCTGTAATCCAAAAATAAAAATGAAACAAGTCTGAAATAAAGATGTTCCACCTGTAATGTAATAGTACATAACCTGCAGCAGGCTGTAAATTACAGCTACACAAGCTGAGTAAAACACATGTGTGACATATATCCCCGTTTAAAATCTGAAACATGACACAAGTGAGACTGTTGGAAAGGATTGTTGTAACCAAGTAAAACATGTCAATAAAGCCTAGAATTAAGTACCATGCTGAATTGTAAAAATAAAACAAGTGAGAGTGTGAGAAAGAGGTATGAATCCACCAATAAAGTTGTAATAACTCCTGAATAAAGTATACTGCAGTCAGTACAGAATGAAATGAATGTGACAGGCACAACCAAACAGTGAAATGTGTGGAATAAAGTACTGAAGCTGGAATGTGTGTCCCACAATTTGGATATGTTGCTGTACATTTGCAATATGCAGATAGTATGGTTGTATGAAATACCAAACATCCACAGTTGTCTAGAGCCATATAAAGCAAATGTAGCAGGATACTGTAGCTGAACAGAGCCAGATATGAATGTGTATGAATAAAAATGCAATGTATAGTAATGTAGCAGTAACATTCCCATCACCAACATGCGTAAGTTTACACATAGGAAACTGTAGTCAGACCTGTAGTGTGTATATATATACAGCTAGTAGAAATGTACAGCATATGTATAGGTATTTGAAGTTGTTAATGAAATATTTCTTCAACCTACCCTATAACCACAAATAATCCATTCCACATGAAATGGGTATGTGTATTCACAATTAACTCCCCTGGACATTTGTCCTGTTGGTTCATACATATTTGCATGTACGTTGATGCATGTGCCCTGTTCATACATCCAAACCTGATGGCCTGTTGCCATCAATCAACCCTGCATGTTGTTGGATTGTGTATTGTTGTTCAAATTATGCATGTGTTATGCTTGCTGTTCAATGGCTTGAATTTATGGGTGTTTGGTTAATGGGAATACTAATGCATGCTGTTACAACTAATTGTGAATGGTTTTATACGTTACTAACCCAAACTCTCATAAAATAATGCAAAACTTAGGACGACAGGGATGGCGGGTTCCAGTGGACCCACCTCTCTCACCTCAGCTGGCGAGTGCACCTGGCAGTAGTGCCCAGGCCGGACCCTCCTCCGGTGGCCTTGTGCCACCTGCGGGTGGAAGCACTGCAGAGAATGGGGCTTGTCCCCCCTCTGCAAGCGTGGCTGGAGGAGAACATCCACTCAACCTCCGTAGTGTCCGGACTGTGGTGCGTAGGGAGATCAGGCATGCTGTGCTTGGGTCCCTACGCCAGCTTGAGGCACGGTTGGCACAACTCACAGGCATGCCTGCTACCCGGCCTACACAGCCTCCAGCACAGCCCTGTCCTGGGCAGTGAAGGCACAGTGGTAACTGCCCATGGGTGAGGATCTCAGTTCCACTGTTGCCATCTGTGGGCTCATGGGCTTGAGATATCCAAACATCCTTCCCTGTCAATTGTGTATCCCCCCACATGTGTCATACACCACCCCTGTATGCATCTTGTTTGTCTTGTCTGTTAACCACCCCTACCTACCTCCCCATCTATACCTACTTCCTGTACCTGACATTCCACTCTCACCTGAAAAAAAAAAAAAAGAACACTCTGTTCCCACAAAAAAATTACACCCCATACATAGCTGCCCATTTCACACACATGTCTGCCGGACATGTAAACTGGCAATTACAATTGGCTGTACAACAAATATTGTTGTTCTCACCCCTCTCTCGGGGGTGGAAGGTTTCAAATTTCACACCAAATTACAAGCATATGCACAGCTGTTGCTGATAAAGAAATGGGCAGCTATGGGCCTTTCCTACATCCCTCCTGCAAATCCCGAGCTTGTTTTCCTACTGTCCTACCCACTTTGTGCCCCCTTTTTCACCACTTTCCTATCTCCCCATTTTCTTTTCTTTCAAATAAATTAGTGCGGGTGTGCGCAAGAGTAAGCACTTTTAAGCAGTAGTAAGCAGGTGTGCGCTTCTGTGCGCTTAGCTAAACGTGTGTGCGTGAAGCTAAGTGACAGTGCGCATGCGTGAGCTCTGTGCAAACCAGCGCTAACCCACTTACAACTGCTTAAAAGTGCATTAGTCACTCTGAATGACAAGGTCTGTAGTTTGCTCAGCAGTAAAATAAAATTCCTCTGTCAGTCTCGAACCCAGGACCTTGGAAACATGACTTACCACTAAGCCATGACTGCTATACAAGAACATTGTGCTGAAATAAATATATCATGAAATAGTAGGAATTAATGTAAGGGGAATATAGCAAGTCTAGTACACAAAGCATGTCATGTATATTTACTGTCAAATCTAGTGGATTTGTAAAATATTACTGTGTGAAGAGAAACAGCCATGCTAGTTGGTAACTAGTAGGTAATAATGTCACAGTAGCACCTGGCAAGCCACACACATACTCAGAGCAGGATAAACACTGCCATAGTTGAATAGTTAAGAGCCCAGATATAGCAACTGTGACTGAGTTACAGGGATGTCCCTGATTTGAAAACAAATGTCAACTGTGCCCCACTGACTCCCTGTGAAATGTACTAACAGTAGACAGAAAGGTGTTGCAACACATGCAATGGTAACTATGAATTACTGAAAGTATGCACCACTTGCACATCACAAATGGTGTAGTAATACATATGCTCAAAATAACCCACAGTCACAACTGCAGAATATCAGAATATTTCATGGGTGTATCCCACTGATATGTACCATTCCATGAGGGTGATAAAAGATGCACCTGAGAGTATCTGAGGCCTGCTCAGCAGCATGATCAAATACCCTTCTAAGTGTCAAGGCCCACACCATGGCCAGACCACACTGCATGCAGTACCACCCTACCACAACAAATACATACAGAATTGCTGCTCAAACAGATATAGCAAGCATTACAAGCTGTGAATGTAAATGGAAAATAGGAAAGCCGTAGCAACACATTACAGGAAAGACACCTAGCAGGCATACAAGGAGTGAATGTAAAGGGCAAATATTGAAGCCATAGCAACAGATTGCAAGAGCCACTACTATATACCAGTTACACCACAATTCCTACAGGAAAGCACACACACCCATATACACATAATTACTAGTCGTAGGTATCAGTTTACATACACACTGAGAAGAGGACAGTGGAGGAAGGAATACTCAGGTTACAGTACAACATGCATTGCAGTGTCTACAACACAGCCTGAAATATGAGAGACATGCCAACCCTTACACTCACAGAACAGTGTCCACAGCAAACCAGCATGGTCCCCACCCTACCTACCTATGCCTACCTAACAAACCTTTTTATAGCACTGTCCTGAAATCACAGTGAGAACTGCAATCACTACACAACAGGCTGCATGCAATTAGTAAATGCTGGCTAACAATTGGTGCAGAGACCATCACATGGACATGTGCAGATACCTACATAAGCATCCTGTACTCCCAGTCCACACATGCAATACTTTCATTGCACCCTCTGGAGGTAGAGGCAGACAGAGAGAGAGAGAGAGAGAGAGAGAGAGAGAGAGAGAAAGAAAGAGAAAGAGAAAGAGAAAGGAAAGAAAAATATAACAAGAAAACAAACAAGTTGACAGCAGGCCAACCATCAGAAAGCCAACGCAAACAGCTGTAACCAACACAGGTAATGTAAAGTACTAATATAAAAGTCTACATACTTTGAACCCTCCATATGTGTTATTGGTCTGTATCTATGTTTATGAAGATGTGCATAGGGCAGGAGACATACTGCAACTGTCACTGAAGACTGTACATACATATGTATGTGAAGGTAGCTATGTGCACATAGCAATGTAGGTTGTAGTGCAATGTACAAGTAGGTTGTACTGTAATGGATGTTCATCAGTACGTTAGTGTGTGTATACATATGTGTAAATAAAAAGAATTATATATATATCTATCATGTGTATACGTATGTACATCGAGATATGTATGTGTATATATATATATATATATATATATATATATATATATATATATATATAATATGCATATATGTATACATAGAGAGGGATGTAGAAATACATAGACATATATAGTTTCATAGTTTCATAGTTTCATAGTTTAGTACTAGGCTATCTGCCCTGGGGCATTTATAAGCCTAGCTATAGTGATGTGGTTTTCGCCACCCCATGTAATGGTACAAAAGTGTACAGAATAGATTTAGAATACTGTGCCTCTGTCTAGTAGTGACACAGTGAAGACCCCCTGACATAATAGAATTAGTTTACTGTGCCTCTGTCTAGTAGTGACACAGAGATGACCCCTGGGGTAAACCTACAATCTCCCATCCACTCGTCAAGATTTCTCTTGAAGAGAGTCAGTGAGGGGCTCTGCCTAACATGAACTGGTATTCTGTTCCAGAGTATGGGAGGCCTCTGAGTTATGAATCTGTCTCCCCTCCAGCATGTCCTATTCATATTTGTGCTGAGGTTTAAATCTTTAGCTCTCATGGTTCTGATGAATTTGGATTTTTTGAGGTGGAGCATGTCTATCAATTCCTGACTGGACATGGCCTTGTACGTCAGGCACAGTTCACCTCTAAGTAGGCCTTATGCTACTGAATAGAGCTGGAGTTTCTTTAGTCTGGCAGCATATGACATATGTTGGAGACCCTTGATCCTCTTGGTGAGGTACTTTTGGGGTCTCTCTAGCTATTGCAAGTGCCGGGTGAGGTACATACCAAATGGAGCATTGTACTCAATCATGGGCCTGATAAGGGAGGAGTATGGGGGTACAATGACCTCCTTTGATCTGGATGTGAATCCCTTCATGATAAGGTGGGCAAGGTAGAAAGTCTTTCTAACCACTTTGGCAACGTGGGTGTCAAATGAGAGGTCACTATCGACTTGGGTCCCCAGGTCTCTGATTACTTTTTCTGTACTCAGTGGGTTACTTTCTATGTGATAATTTGTGGGTACTTTGTGTTTCCCAAAGGGGATGACTATACATTTTTTGGCATTTAGTTTAAGGCCATGACTCCGGCACCAGTTGTCCGTTTCAGTGAGGCCTTTCTGTAGGATGTATCGACTATGGCGCCTAGTTTGCAGTCATCTGCGAACTTTGTCAGCCACAACCCTCCCATGTTTGCTTTTACATCTGAAAAATAAATGCCGAACAAGAGGGGTCCCAAAACAGAGCCCTGTGGGACACCACTTGTGACTGGCTTTGAGCCTGACATGGCTCCAGTGATTTTGACTTTATGGGTTCTATCCTTTAGCCAGTTTACAACCCATCTTGCGACATATGGATTTACATTTCAGCTGTTGAGCTTGTCTATGATGCCAGAGTGGGGTATTGTGTCGAAAGCTTTAGCCAAGTCCAGGTAGGCTGTATGGACTGCTTTGCCCTCATCAATGGCTCTAGTGACTGTTTTGAAAAAGTCAACCAGGTTCAAAAGGCAGGATCTGCCCTTTACAAAGCCGAACTGGGTGGGATCAAGTGTCTGTAAGTCCCCAATGTCTCTGTTTATGAGTTCCATAATGATTCTTTCCATAGCTTTGCAGACCAGGCTGGTTAAGCTTATGGGGCGGTAGTTACCAGGGTCTGTAGAGGTGCCTCCTTTGTGGAGTGGGACTACTGTTGCTGTACGCCAGTGTTCAGGTACATATCCTGTAGTAAGGCTACAGTTAAATAGCATTTTTATGTGTGGGTTTAGCTCCTCTTGGAGTTCACATGTGATACCGTCAGGTCCCATTGATGCTGTGTTTTTAGCTTTGCTGAGGGCGGTTCTCACCTGGACATCTGAGATGACAGGGAGGTTACATTCAGCTGGGATAAGTATTTCTTCTTTTGGCGGTGAGGGAGGGGAGAAATTTGCACTGAACCTGTCTGCCAGAATGTTGGCAATATCTGTGGGTTCAGTGTATTTTTTGTCATTGTGAACTAACTCTGAAGATATCTGAGGGTTTCCCCCCAGGTTTCTAACATAGCAGAAGAAGGCCTTGTGGTTATCTTTAGTGTCCATAGCTGTTTTTCTCTCAAAGTTGGCCTTGGATGTTTTTATGAGAGAACGTAGCTTTCTACTAGTGCTGATCAGAGATGCCTTCTCTTTATGGGATTTTGCTCTGTCGTGCAGTAGCTTCCTTCTTTTGTTATACAATTTGTTTATGGATGGGGTCCATGAGACAGGATGCCTGCCCTTGGTGGAGATGGTCTTGGTTTTATTTGGGATTGCATGATCCATGCATTTTTGGAGATGTCCGTAGAAAGCATTTCTGAAGGATTCTGTATTGTGGGATGTAGTTTAGGTTCATAGGTTCATAGGTTCATACTAGGCTATCTGCCCGAGGGCAATTACAAGCCTAGCCCATAGTTTTGTGGCTTACACCACCCCTTTAGTATGGGGAACTATACCCATTATTTTGCTGTGCCTCTATCGAGCAGTGACACTGAGGTAATCCCTGGGGTATATCTGCGATCTCCCATCCATTGGTCAAGATTTCTCTTGAACAAGGACAGCGAGGTGCTCTGCCTCACATATACCGGGATTTTGTTCCACAGCATAGGGAGTCTTTGGGTGATGAATCTATCCCTCCAGCACGTCCTATTAATAGCCGTGTCAAGGTTTAAGTCTCCTGCCCTTGTGGCTCTGACGGATCTAGATCTTTTGAGGTGAAGCATATCCACCAAATCTGGGCCCGACATGGCCCCGCATGTCAGGCAAAGGTCACCTCTGAGCAAGCGGTAAGCAACTGAATAGAGCTGGAGTTCTTTCAGTCGGGCAGCATAGGACAGATTTTTGAGACCCTTTATCCTTTTGGTGAGGAACTTTTGTGGCCTCTCCAGCTGCTGCAAGTGTCGGGTCAGATACATTCCGAATGGGGCATTGTACTCAATCATTGGTCTGATGAGTGATGAGTATAGGGAGACTATGACCTCCCTTGATCTAGATGTGAATCCCTTCATGATCAGGTGGGCAATGTAGAAGGTCTTCCTAACCACTTTAGCTACATGGGTGTCGAATGACAGGCTACTGTCAACCTGGGTCCCCAGGTCCCTGATAACTTCTTCTGTGCTCAGTGGATTGCCACCTATATGGTAGCTAGGGGTAACCTTGTTTTTCGAAGGGTATGACTATGCATTTTTTGGCATTTAACTTTAGGCCATGGCTCTGGCACCAGTTATCTGTTTCTGTGAGACCCTTCTGAAGGATATCTGTGTCAGATGTGTTTTCGACTGGGCCAGTTTGCAGTCATCTGCAAACTTTGTCAGCCATAACCCTCCTGTGTTTGCTTGTACTTCGGAAAAGTAGATGCCAAACAAGAGTGGGCCCAGGACTGAGCCCTGTGGGACACCACTTGTGACAGGCTTTGAGTCTGACATGGCGCCAGCAACTCTGACCCTGTGGGTTCTGTCACTCAGCCAGTTTGCAACCCATCTTGTGATGTATGGGTTGACATTTAAGCTGATGAGTTTATCAATGATACCCGAGTGGGGTATTGTATTGAAGGCCTTCGCCAGATCGAGGTAGGCTGTATGGACCAAAAAGGGAGGGGAAGTGTCCATATACATCAAGGACACCCACACCTCCAGGTTAGTGGCAACACATGAAGCATCATAGACCATCCAGGTGCATCTAACTGTAGGCAAAACTGCTATACAACTGGTAGCATGTTACAGACCACCCTCCCAATCTCAGGAACCCCATTCTGCCTTCCTGAAGACATTGGAGGATATGAATGTCTCACCAAACACCATCATATTGGGAGACTTCAACTACCCTAACATAGACTGGCCCAGTGGGCTTAAAGGATACCATCTCAGTTTTAAGAAGTGTAAAGTCGGCTTTTGAGAAGTTTGTCACTGTAGACTTTTGTGTTGGGGGTGGAGGTGGGATATGTATATCCAGGGTGATTAGCTTGTGGTCAGATCTCACTAGTGAGGGATATACTTCCAGTGTGGAGCACATTGTCCCCATGTTTGTGATGATCAAAGGTCTAGTATATTATCTCCCCTTGTGGGAGAGGTGACTAGCTGTTCCATTGCATTTGAATTTATGAATTCCAGGAACCTTTGGGCTAGGGTGTTTGGGCTAGAATAATGCACCCAGTCTATGTTAGGGTAGTTGAAGTCTCCCAATATGATGGTGTTTGGTGAGACATTCATATCCTCCAATGTCTTCAGGAAGGCTGAATGGGGTTCCTGAGATTGGGAGGGTGGTCTGTAACATGCTACCAGTTGTATAGCAGTTTTGCCTACGGTTAGATGCACCTGGATGGTCTATGATGCTTCATGTGTTGCCACTAACCTGGAGGTGTGGGTGTCCTTGATGTATATGGACACTTCCCCTCCCTTTTTGGTTTGGCCTGAGTTTTGGAGCCGAAAAGCATGATATGAGGTATGGCCTGGTAGTGCTGGAGTGCTCTCAGGAGCCTTGAACCAGGTTTCAGTTACTGCACAGACATCGAGATTGATAGAATATGTACGTACAGATATATGTAATACACACATACATATATAGATATATGTAGATACATATACATATACAGACAGATCTGACTGTCTACAGATATGTCCGTATATGACTATCTCTCTCTCTCTCTCTGTCCCACCCCCTATCACTCTCTCTCTCTCTCTCTCTCTCTCTCTCTCCCCCTCTCTCCCCATATCTATATCTATCTATCTATATATATATATATATATATATATATATATATATATATATATATATATTATATATATATATATATATATATATATATATATATACATATATATATATATATATGTGTGTATATATATATATATATATATATATATATATATATATATATATATATATATATATATATATATATATATATATATATATATATATATATATATATATATATATATATATATATATATATATATATATATATATATATATATATATATACACTGAGTGAGGCACATGTGTGCAGATGTATTGCAACAGGTGCCTGGTGACAAAGGCATGGAGTGAACACCAGTGTGGATACTGGAGTACAATACCACATTCCAAAACACTGACACCAGTAACCACCACATATGTGCATGCCTGCCCACCACTTCATGTGTCAGGGGGGAACAGGGGCAACAAGTGTACAATAGGCTCCCCATTGATATACACAGTGGCACACTAGTCCTGTAATATCTGTACATGGTATGTGTCAGCAGACATGGTGTGTCAGCTATGGATATGTAGGTCACCATACCCCTCTACACCCCACAATGTCCTACACGGTATGTACCTCCCATGACAGCTACAGATATGGAGAAGGACACAGTCATACGTAAGTAACTGTGTCAATGCACTCAAACACATTACCTATGCAGAGTGACTGACAAGACCACAGAGTGCACCCAGACTACCTACATAGAGGGTACCACTGCTGGATATACATAGTTAAGTCACACCCATGACAGTTGTCCAACAACCATGGTAACACCTCACAACATCCACAACCCAAATTACCTATGTCTGCCGTCCTTGTCACCGCAGTAAAGAGCACATGGTGGAGGTACAAGTCCCTACCCACAGATAAGACATACCCTGGAGTAAACCACACAGCATTAAGAAGCAAGGCTCCCCATGAGTAGATGTCAGACATACCCCTGCTGAATGTTATGCAGATAGGTAATATGCCATATGAGTCACCCTGTGTAACTGTTTGACAGGTGCAGGTACGATCACATCACATGTGTCACAAGGGGCCAATAGCATACTACCTACCTAAGACACAATGCACACCCATGAACCCATTGCAAACCAAATATGTGAGGTGGAATGAGTCTGCCAGTGACTGGGTGCATGTTATGTACTGGTGTGATTGCTCACCATGACTGTCTGTCTGTCATTGTAGTGTGTGTCCTTGGTGTGAGGCCAGAGACAGATGTGTGAGGTATTGCGATCAAAACATACTACATCGCCATATGTTGTGCTGTGTTACCCTGTATGTGACTGTGGTGTAGGTAGGGTTATGGCAAGTAAGAGTAGTGTGCATTACCAGTGAAATATGTAACGTGCATTGAATACAGTGCATGGGTTGATAATGTTCCCCATACAGTACCTCAATACAAACCCCCAGTGTGAGGTTATGCATTGGACCTGAACCAGTGTGCTGACTGCTGGAGTATACTAGTCTGTCGTATGGAGTGTGCCAGGTACTGTTGCACAGTTGTCGGCTGAGCACTGATATCTGGTCATTTACATGTGTATCCCCCAATAGACAGACAGATGCTATATATGGGGGTTAAGTTATATCACTGCAGTCGAGTATTATGCGTATTATGTGTGCCATATTTTGTTGATATATATTGCTGACATATTTTTCTTTTCCTTTTCAGGGCTATGGTTCACCAGCGAAACCCTGTGTACTCCGCTGCGGAGGATGAGGAGATACACCAGAGTCTGGTGTGGGATTTTGCAGTACTCTTTTCCCGCGCCAGCCAGAACCAGCAGGAGAGGGCTGCACTGTGGCAAGACCTGGTCAGTCGGGTAAATGACATAGGCACACATAACCAGACATATGAGCAGGTACGCCATCACTGCAGTGATTTAATTAGAAATGTCCATCAGGGAGCATCGGATATCCACAGGCAACAGCTTGCCACAGGTGGTGGGGTGGCTATACATCCCCCGCTCACCAGACTGGAGGGACTACTCCTAAGTGTTGTGGCTCCAGTCCAACAGCAACAACAGCAGCAACATACATGCGTAATAATGGAGGCTGGAGCCACCCAGCAGCAGGACTCGGAACGTGCAGGTAACATGCCATATGTATAGTTGACTGTTCTGTACACTGTTAGTTTATGCATGTGTGAGGTGTGTCCTTGGTTTGTAGCTGTTATCTTGGTAATTATTGTGCAAGAGTGATATTCTCAATATCAGCAGTAGACCTGTGGAAGCCAACTGTTATACTACTGAACTGTATCATACTCACAGTATCAATGGCACAGTTATGCCCACTGACAATAAATGTCTCATTTCTGCAGGTCCCTCTGGTGTAACAGCAAGGCAGCCTATCCATGCTGGTGAGTGTGTAATAACAATACCTTCAATGCTCTTGATACTAATAGTAATAATAGGCTGAAGCAGTAGTGCTATGTGTTTGATTGCAGGTGTGTTTGTGTCTTTGTGTTGATATCTCATATACTGAGGAGTGTGCATGTGCACATGTGTGCATGTGTGCATGTTTGCCTGTGTGCATGTGCCCTGTGTGCATGTGTGCAAGTGTGCATGTGCCCTGTGTGCATGTGTGCATGTCTGCATGTGTGCATGTGCACAAGTGTGCATGTGTGCATGTGTGCATGTGCGCATGTGTGCATGTGTGCATGTGTGTATCAGTGGTGACATTGTGTACACATTGTAAACTGTGTTTCCTGTCTTACGCCCACAGATTCTGGTGCTGCTCTGGTGTTGTGTAGCAGGGAACCTGAATCAGCTGCCATGGATAGTGATAATGATGATACCTGTGTAATGGCACAGGGAGGTGTGCCAGGGTCCGTCGTTGGTCAGCCAATTGACAGTACACAGCTGTTGACCCCATCAATGCGCACAGTCAACCTGCCAATACATCCTTTGTCACCAATGTCCCTAGGTGATGGACAGGATACAGTGGGCATTGACCAAGGTAATGTGGTAACCGGCACATGCATCCCCACACAGCAGCTATGGTCAGGGTCCTGACATGTTACCACACAGGCAGATGTCCAGGGGTTCTTGTGGGAGCATCCATGGGTGTACCACCCCAGTCAGATGTGCCCACAGAGGTCTTTCAACCTCAGCTATGTTTCGGGCTGTAATGCAGGCACAGTCACGTATGGACCGGTACACCAGACAGGGTCTGAGGGAGCTGAGAGCATGTCGCACAGCTATGAATGACAGTATGCATGATGTTGTGGCTGCCATCCATAATTTCACCGAGGTCATTGACAGACGTTGGGGGGACACATTCGATCTGTTCCACAACTACATGTCCACGAGCCAGGGCAATGTTGGATGGTTGAGGCATCGACGTGGGTGTATGCCAGCAACAGCAGCAGGTGGCAGCCATCACGGATGACAACAGACCTGCAGCTGCTACCATAGTGCCAGCAGCAGCCCCAGCAATGCTGGGTCTGTGCTGTCATCAGACCGCCCCAGGAGACCACGTGCACATGGCTCTGGACAGTCCCAACAGGGACCTGTCTCCAGTCACCAACCACCTGCTTCTGATGACAGTACCAAGTCTGGCTTAGTACCTGATACGGTCCGTAGCACCCCTGCCAGGCACTGCTACTGTGTCTGTGGCCAGAGACAGTGATCTGCATGACCTGGCAGGTACAGTCTGTGGCTGTCCACAAACACCTGTATATGGCAGCCATGAGGTGGAACTGTGTGCATGCATACACAGATGTGAATTGATAACACCTAGGGCTACCGCATACATGCACACACTGCATCAACATTGCCCCATCTTGTACTGCTGTCCCTCACCAACACAGACACACAGACATGTCAATTGGTTGTATCAGTGGCAGACTTAGGCATACCAAGTACACACCCTGTGCATATGATGAAACTGTGCCACCTCCTGCAATCTGTAACATTGGTGCAGGAACAGGTTAACATGGTGCTGATGCACAGGGTGACTACATAGAAGTGTAGTAATAATATCATGTTGTCAACAGTACAGTGTAATGATATAATTCTGGGTATATCCCTGCATGCCTGATTCAGTTACAGTATGAATGTCATTGTATTGTTTTGTACACCCATAGTAATTACCATAGTGTAATGTCTGCACATCTTTGCATACTGGTGGTGAGGCTGTCAACAGAAGGCCATCTACATAGGTAGCACAGGGGATAAGAAAATGTAAGTATTGATACTCAATGATGGACATGTCAACTGCAATTTGCATGCTGTCCACACTCGACTCTGCAATGAGGATATTTGAGGATGTTGATATCTGTGCAGTAATACACAACAGGTTCAAGACTCACAAGAGCACCCTAGCACTACAAGGTCACACCTCGTACCATGCATTACAGCCCCAAAACACAGAACTAACTATGACAGGAGGGAGAGTCTCCATACATGTCAAGGATAATGTGGTGCCAGGACAGGTAGCATACATCCTACTAAGTTTGGAACTGCTGAGTGAGGGCTCAGTGTCTGTTATTCGAAATGTGTATTAGTTCAGGTATGAGCACTTGGGTTTCAGGCCAGTTATTCTACATTACGAAGGTACATGGTCTGTACACTTGTGGGAGGTGGGTCTGGACCCAGCCCGTCTGACCTGTGACTTTCTGGGTACAGGCTTATAGTGCCTGCATATATGCACTGTTACCTACTGGAAGTCGTACACCTTGTTTGTTGTAGCATAGTCTAGATCCAGGCCTGCTGACTGTATCTTTGTTTGTAAGCATGTTTGCTTGTTATGTCCCTGAAACACTGATTCCACCTGCAATGCAGATTTACAGTGCCTCTGTGGATCCCTAGTAACATCTGTATTGCTTACTGTACTGATGTCCATGTCTCATTTGACAGAACGTCACTGTTTGTCCTGTTTGCTTGTAAGTTGCTTGTAACACATTGCATATGACTTACCTGGCATATGCTCACGAAAGCATTTATATATGCCAGCACTAACAAATCAAGAGCACTACACCCTCACATACTCACCTTGAGTACCTTGTTCCTCATTGGCCCTATGTGTTGTTAATTATTATGGGATTCACAATACTATGGTAGCATGTGCAAAGGTAACTTGTCAATCTCCTCTCTGGTCCAGTTGGCGAATCTGTGAGTCATGTGGCAATGTTACAGCTGCCTCATGTACACAGACAACCCTCTCACCTTCCCATAAACTTACAACACATGTGAGAGATGTAACCACATAGCCAAACTGGGGGCTAAGCTCTCTTAACTCATTACTGGTATACCCTGTCAGGTGGAGTGGGATACTACAGTGGATACAATACCAGTCTCACATAGACCTGCCACAACAGCAATGCAAACACAGAAACACACAGGAATATTCTTGGAGTCTCAGAATAGCATCCTGCCTGAGCAGCAGACACCTGCGAAGCAGTCACACAAGCAAATGTTATGCCAGAACAGAGCACGTGCAACACATAGCTCACAAAGCCTGTGTGCCAAACAGTCACAGCCCATACGGCTTAACAACACACCTGCTACAGTTGTAATAGGTACCTCTATCATCAGGTACACTGAGGTCCTGCTCACCAGGCTGAACAAGGAGAAGGTCACAGTGAGATGTCCGTCGGGCACTATGATCCACCACATAACACAAGCATACAGGTCGCTCCAAGGCATGTACAAATATGACTCAGTCATTGTCCGTGCCAGTGTGAATGACCTGTGACGTACCTCCCTGGACTACATGTTAGGGGACATAGAGGGGCTCTCTGAGAATGTGGCACAGGCTGGTATGACCCTGACCTTGAGTAGCATCTTACCCTCACCAAGAATGCTGCCACAATATGTAGACAGGATGATCAATTTCTACAGTTGCCTTATGTTTCAGTGACATTCAAAGGGGATCCAATGCCTGTCAGCGTGGGATTACATGCTAGACAAGCCACGTTGCTTTGCTAGGGACAGCTTGCACCTGTCACCCATGGGCCATTGTATATTGGCAGAGGCTCTTGCTGCACACATAGTTCCTTTTTATGCAAGGCTCAAATTACATAGCCAGCTACACAGGTATCACACGGGATAGGACACTAATAGTAATGCTACTCAACGCCAGCAGTGTAAACCTCAAGATGCATGCACTGGAAACTGTCCTTAGCATGGATAACAGCAATATCCATGCAGTAACAGACTCCTGGTTCAAGGCTTCCAGGTGCACCCCATCACTGCCAGGTCATACCTCATACCATGCTTGTCGTCCCGTAAACGTGCACCAAACCAGAACAGGGGGGATGTATCCAAAGGCACCACAGATACACACACCTCCAGATTGGTGGCACAGCACAAAGCATCAGAGCCTATCCATGTGCAACTAATAGTGGGTTAGATTGCCTTCAGGTTCATAGCCTGGCACACACCACCCTCCCATACCCAGGAAACCCACTTGGCCTTCCTGACAACACTGGGAATATGACGGTCTCTACAAACACCATTATATCTGTAGACTGCAACTACCCAAACATAGACTGTGAGAATTACTCTAGCTCCAAGACCCTAGCTGAAAGGTTCCTAGCATTCATTCACTGAATTGCTATGGAACAACTTGTTACCACTCCCACAAAAGGTGAAAACATGCTGCACCTGTTCATCAATAACATGTGGACTATATGCTCCAGACCAGTCGTGTATCCCTTGATGGTAGGATGACACCATATACAACTCACACTGTATATTCACATACGACATGCAGCCCCTGCACAGAACACCACAGTCATACAGTTGTCTAATGCAAATTCCATGTATTCACATGAGACAGGCTTCAGACATGGGAACTATTGAAGGTCACAGGTACATATGTGTATGCGGCACACACATACATCATGTGTGCGTTGACATTATTGATATAATGTATGCCGTGCAATATTGGGAACAACACCCCACACACATGGACAAACTGTATGACAAAAACACACATGGCGTTTGTAGGATACAAACCCCTACCTAACTGTGTTATGACACTTGTGAGAGACGCAATAGCAGAGCACGCTATTTGCATTACTGGAAGGCTTGCTTTCCCCTGCTGTACTTATAGGGTGCTGACATTATCAGTGTTTAGACACTGGAATATGCAGCATGTGGTGTGTTGTACTAGTTGGCAAGAGGGACATTCTTTTACACATGGAATTGCACACAAACTACTCACCCACCCACATTCAGACACACACTGAGCACTTGCAGGATTCAAACCCCTACCTAACTATGTTATGACACTTGTGAGAGATGCAGTAGCAGAGCACGCTATTTGCATTATTAGGAGGCTGGTTTTCTCCTGCTGTATTTATAGGGTGCTGACATCATTAGTGTTTAGACAGTGGAATATGCAGCATGTGGTGTGTTGTACTAGTTGCCAAAAGGGACATTTCTCTTACACACAGAATTGCATACATACTACTCACCCCCCCACATTCACACACACACTGAGCACTTGCAGGATTCAAACCCCTACCTAACTATGTTACGACACTTGTGAAAGACGCAGTAGCAGAGCGCGCTATTTGCATTATTAGGAGGCTTGTTTTCTCCTGCTGTACTTATAGGTTGCTGACATCATCAGTGTTTAGACAGTGGAATATGCAGCATGTGGTGTGTTGTACTAGTTGCCAAAAGGGACATTTCTCTTACACACAGAATTGCACACACACTATTCACCCCCCACATTCACTGAACACTTGGAGGATTCAAACCCCTACCTAAGTATATTATGACACTTGTGAGAAATGCAGTAGCTGAGTGCACTATTCAAATTGCTGGGCATTATTTGTGCTCCTGACGTATGTATAATGTGCTGACATCATTATTTATGAAGAGGTATGTACATCTGTTACTATCCATCAGTAAGGGGGAGAGCATATATATGCATTAACTTTGCAGAAGCACAGTGGCCTACTGTACTGCAGAGGCAGACACCATATACACTGTGGATAGCCTTCTGTATTCCCTAGGGACAACAGTCTAGTATTGCACTCTATGGCCATATGTTTACCTGTCAGATGCAAGTATCTGTTGCTCATATACTGTTTATGGGTCTTTATTGCCATAGCTTTCCCTATCTCTATGAACAACTTGTGTACCGTGGCAGATATTTGCACATGAGTGGGATCCAGTACTTTACTTATGTCTCTGTTGTAATTTCACTGTGTGCACTGGGCAGATTTCTGTATTGTGGGAGGTTCCTGTGTTAACACGTACAAATGCCAGATATGTGTGTGCAACTGCTGAACTGTGACATGGCCAAGTGTGTGAGCATGCCCAGTTCACAGTTTCTATGGCTTCTTGACTGACACGTCTCATTTATCTAAGTGTGCAAGCATGCCCAGTGTGAACTTTCCATATGTTGGGATCTGTGGTCCACCACATTTGTGTTTGTGTGTGGACTTCATCTATATTTCACATGTACAGTTGAGTGTTGGACGTCAGATTGTTTTCTTACTGCCCAACTGCTTTGTGTCTGAACCTAACAGGCATTATGCTGTGCCTGCAGGGTTGCCATGGGATAGTTTGCATACAGTTGTCAACATCCTTTCATACTGACCAAACAGTGTATTGTCGTATAGTGTGCTGGTTCAGTACTTTCACTGTGGTGGACAGTATCATTGGTTTCAGACCTATCACTGCTTGTAATAATTATAGTGAGCACACCAGTCTGGTTGAGGGCCAGTTGTGGAGATATGACCATGTTGCATTTTGTTCAGATATGGACAACATAGAACAAGATTGTCCGACATTGTTAATGTATTCCACAACTTGTGTGGACAGTGACAAACAATGGCCATGTGCCCTAGGCCATTTGTAATGCTAGTCAGAGAGTGTTTGTCCTTCAACACACATATTTACTGGTGTTTGCCATGATATATGTCAAGGTTAGTATGCTGTGTCTCTGTCTACCCATGACATACAGGTGATATCCAGGGTACACCTACCATCTCCCATCCAGTCATCATGATTCCTCTGGATGACAGTCAATGAGGGACTCCCTGAATAACCTGTACTGGGGGTTTAGTCATGAGTGGAGTGAGCTTCTGGGTTATGGACCAATCGGTACATCATGTCCTGTTTATGTCTGTGCTGGGGTTCAGGCCTGTCATCTGCATAGGTCACCAGCATTCAGATTTTACATGGTGCCAGATGTCCATTGATTCCAGCTTGGTCATGGCTTTATACATCATGCACAGATCACCTCCAGCCAGGTGGTATGGCACTGTGTGGAGCTGCAGTTTGTTTAATCAGGCAACACATGGCATCTGTTACAGCTCTGAGATCCTCCTGGTGGGGTATTTGTGGGGTCTTTCCACTTGATGCAGGTGTCTGCTAAGGTACATCCCACAAGGGCCATTGTATGCAATTGTGAGTCTGCTGATGGAGGACTGGATAGGCACAATGACCTACCCTGACCTAGCTGTGCTTACCTTCATGATTAGGTGGGTATATGGTATGTTTCTGTAACCACTACAGACAAATGGTTGTCACATGCAGGATATCTATCACCTTGTGTCCCCAGGTCTCTTATTGCTCCTGCTGTACTTAATGGGTTAACACCTATGTGGTAATTTATGGCCACGTACTGTGTTTCGAGAGGGGATGACTATACACTATTCTGCATTTAGCTTGTTGACATGGCTGTGGCACCACTTGTCTGTTTCTATGTGTGCCTTTTGTAGGATGCTTGTGTCAGCTGGAGGGTCCGATATGGTGGGCAGTTTGTAGTCATCTGTGAACCTGTTCAGACAGAGTCCTTCCATGTTGGCCTGTACCTATGTGAAATATATAGCATATAAGAGAGGTCCCAGGACCGTGCCTTGTGGGATACCAGTTGTACCTGATTTGTAGTCTGACATGGCTGCAGCATGTCTGACCAGGTCATTTCTGTCCCTGAGCTGGTTTGCAACCCATCTTCTTGGATAGGGTTTATAGTTAGGCTGGTGAGCTTATCTGTACTGAACAACTGGGGTATTGTATGGAAGGGTTTAGCAAGGTCCAGATAGGCTGTGTGAACCACATTCCCCTCATCAATGGCCTTGGTGCATGTTTCACATGAGTCAGACATGTTTAAGGGGCAGGATCTGCCCTATGAAAGCCACACTGGGTAGGGTCCAATGTCTGTAGGTACCCAATCTCATTATTCCTGGGGTCCATGATGAACCTCTCCATTACTTTGCCGACCAAGATAGTCAGGGTTGAGGGGTGATAGTTTGCAGTATCCATTCAGGCACCACCTTTGTGGTGAGGAACCAGTGTTGCTGTACACTGCTCTTTGGGTACATATCCTGTGGTAAGACTGTGAGTGTGCAGTAGTGCTATTTGGTGTTCCATTCTTTTTACAGTACTTGTTGGACACAACCCAGGACACAATCTGGTACCATTGATGCTGTGTGGTTTGCTTTGTAGATGCTGGCTGTTACCTCAGCATCTGCAATGTCAGGGGGACAGCACTCTGCTGGGATAGATATTTGGCAGTTTGGTGCTGGTGGGGAGTTTGCAAAGAATCTGTTAGGTTGGATGTTGGCAATGTGTGTTGGTTTGGTGTATTGTTTGTGATATTTGAGTACTGCAGAGCATATCTGTGGATTATCACCATGGTTCCTACCATCAGTTAGGACAGCTGTGTGATTATCCTTTGTGTCCTGCACAATTTGTATCGTCATAGGTTCATAGGTTCATACTAGGCTATCTGCCTTGGCCATGTTTGAGCATAGACAGACTATGTGTGGCTTTCGACACCCCTTGCAATGTGCATATTATGCCCATTTAGGGTTTACTTTACTAGATGTGACACAGGGATGGCCCCCAGTGTACACCTACTATCTCCCATGCACTTGACCGGATTTCTCTTGTTGAGTATGAGTGTGGAGCGCAGCCTATCATGGACTGGGATTCTGTTCCAGAATGTAAGGAGCCTCTGGGTTATGGATCTGTCCCTCCAGCACATCCTATTTATCTATGTGTGGAGGTTCAGATATCTCACTGTGGTGTCTCTGCTGGATTTGGAGTTTCTGCTGTGGAGCATGTCCATTAATTCTGGATTGGACATGGCCTTGTACATCAGGCATACATCGCCTCTGACTGGGAAGTATGCATGTGAATTGGGCTGTGGTTTCTTCAGCCAGGCAGCAGATGTCAAATGTTTGGACCCTTTATTCTCTTGGTGAGGTACATTTGGGGTCTTTCTAACTGCTGCAGGTGTCAGGTAAGGTACATCCGAACTGGGGCATTGTTCTCAAGTATGGGCCTAATAAGGGAAGAGTATGGGGGCACAGTGACCTCTCTTGATCTACATGTGTATCCTTTCATATTAAGGTGGGCAATATAGCAGGTCTTCCTGGCCACCTTGGCAATGTGAGTGTCACATGACGGGTTACCATCCACTTGTGTCCCTAGGTCCCTGATTACTTCTTCCATACATAATGGATTGCCACCTATGTCATACTTTGTGTGTGCCTTGTTTGATATTTGTTGAGACATTCATACTCTGCATTGTCTTCTGGAAGGCTGGCTGGGGTTCCTGGGTTTGTGAGGGTGGTCTGTAGCAGGCTGCAAACAGGGACACAGTTTGAGCCACTGTTACTTGCCATGAATAGTCCATGCTGCTTCTTTCTGTGGTACCAACCTGGGGGTGTGGTTATCCTTGACAATTACTGATAGCCACACTCCTATTGTAGTTTGTTACATGTTTTGGGGCTGTACAGCATGGTATAAGGCATAACCTGGTAGTATTAGAGTTCTCTTCTGGGCCTTGACCCAGGTTTCTGTTACAGAACAGATATTACCATTCTCCATGCTGAGGTGAGTTTGGTCTGCATGCACCTTGCAGTTTAGACTTCTGGCATTGGGTAGCATTACGTCCAGGTTGTTATCCCTGGTGCTACCTATGGTGGTGGGTTTGTGTTTCCAGCCTTACCTATTCAAGGCACAGTGGGGGTGACAACAGCCTTTGCCAGTATCCACACAGCCAGGTGTGCTGGGTGCATGCTATCCATAGCAGGTGGAACATCATGTCTTGCTCGGCATGTCATCCCAGGCTGTCAGCCATTTGTTCCCCTTTGCCAACAGCAATACTTCAGCCAATTATTGTACTTGATCTTGTTGTCTTCATAGTGTGGCATCATGCTTGGTGAGGGTGAGATGTTAGGCAGGGTCATCATGTTTGCATATACTAGATGGTGTTACATTGCTTAACACATGGCAATCATGCCTCAGGTGGTGTTGCAGGGCTGCCTATGTCGGATGCACATACTACACTCCCTATACATGTTTAAAAGCAGGTTGTGTCATGTTAGGCGTCCCTGTTACTATATGAGTGAGTCAGAGATGGGTATCATTCCCAGGGTTCCTACTGAGCCAGTGTATGTGCTATGCGTTGCCTCTTTGACAAGGCCAGGGCATACTAGGCATGCCTCCTTCTGCCTACTGGGGCAGGCTCAGGTTGTTCCTCCTCTGAGTCATGCTCTGCCTGTGATGGCCTTGGCAATGGTGGGGGGCTGTTTGTCCCGGCCCTATGCTGGTCCTGCTGCAGCTGTTTTCACAGAATCATATTATGTAGCATAGCACATACCATGACAATTTGGGTACATGTAATTGGTGCGTACTGCAAGGCTCCACCAGATGTGTCCAGGCACCGGAACCATGACTGAGCAGCCCAAACACACGCTCTATTACATTTCGTGTTTGTGCGTGTGCCTCATTATGGCGTTCTTGTTCAGGTGTGTATGCGTTTCTGATGGGTGTCATCAGCCACGGCTCCAGTGCATATCCAGCATTCCACTAAGTGACCATGTGGGATGTCCCCAATGGCAAATGTCTGGTACAGCTATGTCAAATGCCAGATATGGGAATCATGGTAGCTTCCGGGGCAGCCAGCACACACATTCATTATTATGCCCTGGGCATCACACACAACCTGGCAGTTGATGGAGGGGAAGCCCTTGCTGTTAATGTAGGCCCTACCCCGCTCACCGGCTGGTGCTTTGATGGGTATATGCATGCAGTCTATTGCACCCACTACCTCAGGGTATTCCACTATTTGCTGGAAGAGATGCATATTGCTGGTCAATACCTCACGGGAATTGTGGAAATATACATGCTCACTGTCATGTGCTGACATGGCATCCAGGAACTGGTGCAGTACCCTGGATGCTGATGCCTGTGATATCCCCATCATATCACCAGTTGGTCTCTGGAAGGTACCTGTTCCTAGTATTGTTAGGCCAACACATACCTTGGTTTCCACTGGGATGGGTTCCCCTCTGTTGGTTCTGTGTGTGAGGCATGGCCTGCACAGCTCAAAAATTTGCTGCAGGAGGTCTCTGTCCACTCTATAGCGCTCCACTATCTCCAGCTCATGTAACCCCTGGTAGGTGACCCTGGGCCTGTACACTCTTCTCCGTCTCCTCACTGTGGCTTGTCTGGCAGCATTTGCATTGTCACCACCCTCAGCAAGTCTCCTATGTCTCCTTATAACAGGTATGGCAGCCCCTAGCATGTTTGGTCTGAGTGCAGCTTTTTCAGTTTTCACTTCTAATAGCTTACTCCTGTCTTGCAGTGTCTCTTGAGAGAAACATACTGCAATGCTGTTTGCAGTGTTTTAAGTGCTGGACTGGGCTAGTATTCTGACTGTGTAATTGCCTGCTTATATGTTTTCACCTGCTAGCTCTACCAGTATTCCCTGCTAGCTTCCTACTATTTCTTCTGCTTCCTTTTTCCTCTCTGTTTCCTCAGGCAGGAGCAGAGTGAATACCAGTGAAAACACACTCACAGTGGCTACCACGCATGCACACATGCTTACACAGACTAGAATCTGCTTATTCGGATTAAAACGCATGCACACCAGTGCAAAGAGGTTTGCAGATCTTTAAACAGGCTCCTACATGCTTACTCTGCCTTACACGCATGCACTCTGTCTTACTCGTGCCTCCCAGTGCGCACATGTGCGCATGCACGCACAGCAAGAAACTTTGGTGTTAGCCACAGTGTACACCTTCCTTTTCTTGACTTTGCCATGCTTATCTGTTGACACTCCTCTTTCTATGCTGTGTGACTGACATCTTTCACATACCATTTTGCTCCAATGAGCTTGATTTCTTTCTGACATTCCGCCTGTGATGTCACCTATCTCCTACTCTGTTACTCCCCCTTATCTAACTCTTACACTACACGGAATGTGCTCATTTGCTATGTGACAGTGAGATTCACTATCCTACCACTCATTTACATAGGATTGCCTACTAATGCTTAGTTGCGTGTCTTACACTCAGCTTCCCCCCTTAGCAACCACTAAACGGTGGCCATGTTGTTTTTGGTTTGCTAGTCCCTGCATTGTAAATCCATGCATTGCATAAAACCCACATAAACCTTTATTTTTATGTTTTATATAGTGCAGCCCGTTTGCTCGGGGCTGTGCTGCGTTTAAACATCGGCGATTTTATTTCATGTTTGCATCGGGTTACCGTGCCAATAGCCACATATTTGGCCATTGGCATGCTGCCTGACACATATGCACACTTTATTTGGAGCTGACATGGCTCCATTGTGTTATTTGCAGAAATGTACTCAGTTGTCAACTGAGTACATTTCTCCACCTAACACGACTCTTACACGGGCTGGTTTCAACTTCGTGGATCGCTAATCTACCTCATTTGCATGCCTTTCAGCTGCAAGTGAGGTAATTAGCATATCCACGCCCTGCCCGTGTAAGAGACATTTTAACTGGTCTCTTACACGGTATTTCAGGCTGTTCCTGGATCGCTATGGCTGCATGGAGTCTTACACAACTCTTAAACTCCGTGCAAGCCATCGTGAATCCTGCCCATTGTCTTAAATAGTTTTTGTCTTCCACAACTTTGACATCCGTAGATGAGATGTATTTAACCAATTTACAACGAAGTTGATACGAACAACAACAAAAACATAGACTTGCACGCTTCTGTTATTGCATGGTTGTAGCATTTATAACACTAAAATGAAGTCTACACATAGCTGTTTTAGTAACTAATCAGGGTGGTAAAAATATATAAAATAATTCTAATAGAAAGATTATGCCCTGAACATAACAGGACAGGAATATGCAAAGATTTTTAAATAAGAAATGTAAATTTACTTGGATTGCTTTATATTAGTGCTCTAATAGGTATGTGCTGGTATAAATACAACTAGTGTAGAGCACACTAATATTATTGAACACATACACTGTATTAAGCTTTGAGATTGTAAAGCAAAGTTTTTTATCTGTTTAAAAAGTGTTTTATGAACGATGAGTTAAAGATGGATAGAAAAAGCTTTACTTTATTTACTTTTATTTGACCATGCTGCACAACAAAGAATAATTTTGACATTGTAGAAGTACATTGTATTTAAGGTGTCTTATACCTTTAAGGAGAAGTGATGTCATGATCAGTATAAATAGAAGGAAAGGGCCAGAGTACAAACAATTTGAAAAAGTTTTCAAACCTTTGGAAACGAAAAGCGTTTAACTTGTGTTGTTTTAATTAACCAAAAATATTGAAGTTGGTATCGCTTAATAAATACTTTTTACTTCAAGCAATACAGAGTCACTGGTGTTTGGATATAAGGTTTACATCACTTGGATACAAGCGCAAAGAAAGGAAATTTTGTCAGGTACATTTGCTATACTTGGTCTGTTTTTTTGCAGCTATTCCAGGCCTTTTGGTTTCTACAGTTATTGGGTTTGTCAGTCGTTTGTGTAAATGGCAGCGGAAAATGGAAAGAGTACAGTCATACCTGACACACAGGACAGTGAACCAGGCAATTTAACTTCACTGATAAACTTACTATCTCAAAGAGTGGAAAATTTGATGGACAAAGTGGAGACATTGAGTGGGACTATGTACAACAGTACAAGAGAGGGGGAACTTGTACAAAATAATACATCAAATTTACAATCAACAAGTCGCCACCCTCAGAGAGTGAACACAAACTCCGCCTCAACAAACCACAAAGTTAGCAACAACCCAGGACCATCATTTAATCAACATGAAAGTGCTAACTTTAGTGGTAATGTTAGAAGTATAGGAAATGAGACTAACACCTCAGGGCTTATTGGGACTCTTAGTTTATTAGCATGGCTACAAGAACCAATGCAATTTGATAACAGCGAATATACAGAAACACAAGAGAACCCGGCTGGAGGTAATATTTGCATTGTTACAAATTTGAAGTCACTCGACCATGTTCTAGTTAAGTATAAGAAACTACAATTAGAAGTTTCTTACTTCAAAGAATGTATTAAGGAAAAAGTAGTACCAAAAGGTCTGAGATCATGGCAATACCTAACAGGCCTAATAGAAGAGTCAGCGTTCCATAACGACTTAATTACCATGTTTGATAGACGTGGAATAGAACTTTTAGAATTAATGACCAAACACTACCAACTAAATCTTGAGACTTTAGCCTTGGACATAGAGAAAATAGGCCAAGAAATAACAAACAGTTCCGACTTTGAACGTTACAAATTCGAGTACAATAGAACTTTTGAAAGTATTAACCAACTCATGGTTAAACTTAAGACAACAAAAGAGAAGAAAATGCAACGTGACATAACGGCGTACAGGAACAGAACAGCATAACCAAAACCACCACCCAGACAGAAGGAAACAGCTATAAGAACCAACATAAATCCTGGACAATACACAACCGTGTAATCACACCTACAAAGGGGAGAAAGAACTAACGACACTTACATAGGTGAAGACAGAGAAATACGAAGAAGTGAGAGAATTATTCAGAAAAACAATTCTACTTAAACAGTAAATCTTAGTAACAACAGTGTAAACAATAATGAAAATTTTCACCATCAGACCCAGAACCATAACCCTCGGGGGAGAAATCAACAGCGTTACAACAACAACAAGAGGAGGAAGAAATAGATGTTATTTACCAGAACAACAACAGGTACTGTAACATGTTGTTAAAAACACAAGGAGATTTCACGGTTTATAACTACACAGAGACTTACATTGATCCTGTACTTGTTGAACTTTTTGCTAAAGGCAATACATTTGTCATAGCAGAAAGGGCACAACTGGCACAGACACTTATAGATTTTAAAGTATTTGTACGTAAGGTCAATTTAGCTGTTATCCTAAATACAGACACATGCAAGGACATTGAATTTTATGTTACTAGCACTTACAACCCTCCATTACAGAATAGTGTGGACTTATTTGATAAAATATGTGAAATCGATATAAGAAATAGTTTAGCAAACAACAATTTAAAGAAAAATCAAAGAAACATTTCTGAATTAGAAAAACATGCATTGAATTCCATACTTAAACTACCCCTTAGATTTATGTAACCTGACAAGGGAGGGGGGTTAGTTATTATGAAAAAAGAAGATTACAAACAGAGGATGAAAGAATTGTTGGATAGTGAAACATACATTAGAGTCTCAAGGAATGAACTGAATATTGCCTATGCTAGAATTAAAATTTACATTAGTGACTTGTTTACAGAAGGAAAAATAGATCCAAACATATACAACTACATGAATATGCTAGCACCAAAAATTCCATTGTTATTTGGAGTACCTAAAGTACATACAAACATAGAAAATCCACCGATGAGACCACTAGTAGATGCATGCAACAGTATTACCTACAGTTGTGCTAAAGTAGTGGACTCAATATTAAAAAAATACATAATGTGTGAAAGTCAAATTTGCAAAGACTCTTGGTCCTTTTGAAAGATATTAATCAACTTACATATGTAGAAAAATATAACTTTATGACAACTGATATCAAGGACTTGTATACATGTATCCCACAACAAGAAGGGATAGAATGGGTTTCTAGAAAACTAACTAATCTAGGTATGACATGCATCAAATTGACTCTAGTGGAGGAGCTAATGGACATAGTGTTGTCCAACAATTTCATCACATTCGACAATAACTTTTACTTGCAAAAAGTAGGAGTCGCAATGGGCACCCCACTAGGAGCAAGCTTTGAAACCTAGTTATGGTTCAATGGGAAGACACATACATCGAACGCCCATATTAAAAACTTGTTGTACTACTATACAAGATTTTTAGATGGCATTTTTGTTATAATAAAAGGTGATGAAAGTACATCTAGAGACCTTATCCAGTACTTTAACAATGCTACACATTTTTAAAATTCAAATTATAGTGAAGATAGAATTTCTTTCCTAGATATAGAACTAAGGAAAGATAACAAACATAACAGATATGTAAGTACTATTTTTAGAAAGGAGACTTTTTCCAACAGTCTGTTACACTTTACCAGCTGCCACCCATTTTACCAAAAAAGATCTGTTGTGAAAGGACAGCTGGTAAGAGTGGCAAGAATGACAACCCTTGATGAAGAATTTATAACAGAATGTCAGAATTTAGGGAGGATGTTCCAGAATAGGGGATACCCATTGGAGTTGGTCCATAACCTGACCACCGAAATAACCATTAAGAGAAGGAGAGGAACATATAAACCAATTCTGGACAATAGTAATAGGGAGGTTGAGAGAAACTTTGAAGCCTTGACAGACAGCAATATATAAAAAGGACCAGCTTATATTAGTTACAACTTTATTACCAGATATAGTATAAATGCAGAAGATCTTAGGCAAGTCATATATAAGAACTGGGAAATATTGGAAAATTATCCAAATGTGAGGAAAAGACTTTTAGAACTTCCTAAATTGATTTTTAAAAAAGGTAGGTATATGAAAGCAATCCTGGAACACCAAGTTAACATAGTAGCAAAAAATCCAGGTATGTCAAAGTGTTTAATGTGTAACTTTTGCAGACACATAGACACGGGAAAGACATTCACTATTCGTGATAGAAAATACAATACTAGAAGTAAGTACAATTGCCAATCTAAATTGATAGTTTACCTTGCTACATGCCAGCAGTGTCAAGCTTTCTATATAGGAAAAACTATACATACACTCAGAGAAAGAATGTACAAACACCTATATAGTATAAAAAACGGTAAACTTGACAATGCTTTGGTGAGACATACTACGGAATATGTAGGACACCACTTTAAGTTTCGGGTCATTGACCAAATAAAAATGGATGAAAGAGGTGGACCAGCTAGCCTCTTGTTAGAAAGGTTGGAACTAATGTGGCAACTTTCCACTCATGCATGTACCTATCCAGGTATCAATGAAATGTCCTGCATACTCTGTATTCTTAGACTTAAGAACTTAGATAGAAGTCACTAATTTCATTATTTATACAGACTTTACGTTTGTTAATAATTCAAGTCTAGTGTAGTATTAGTTTTAGTACACAACCTGGAGATTTGAGATTTGAGGGTATCATATAGGTATACCCATTATTGAATGATGTTATAATGTTATTTGTACAATGAAATCAGAAAACGACTATACTTTTTGTTGGGCAGTTATGTGCTTCCAATTGATGTATAAAGTTTTCTATCAACAAATAGGTGTATTTATGTGTGTATAGTTGCTTACGAGACTATATTAGATCATATATAACATAGTTAATATTTTTTGTACTTATTTACATTACAAGAGTTTTCTCATAGACATTGTCTTAAATACTTTCTGACTTCCACAACTTTGACATCCGTAGATGATATGTATTCAACCAATTTACAATGAAGTTGACACGAAGAACAACAAAAACATACCCCCGGATTCACAAACCCACGTGTAAGAGTAAATAAGTCTTACTCGGAGGGTGCAGTTGAACTGTATGATGTCAGTGTGCCATGAATATTCATGAGGGAACGCTGACCCAACTGCAAGTCTAACACGGATGGTGCAGGAAAGCAGGGGGCGTGTCCGACTGCCGAGCAGTCTAAATGTCCACACCCCTGCAAGTGTCCGAAATGCAAAATGTAAACACACAAAAGTGAGTCGGCTCAAATGTCCATCTACCCAACACCACACTCCCTGACATTGTAAACCCCCAGCACAGTTATAAAAAGTAAAACATTAATTTTATTTTTTCTAATTCCCGAAATAGCTGCCCGTATTTGCTCGTGTGTGCGCTGGTGTGCCCATTGCTTAGCTGCAGTTAGCAATCCCGAAATGGAAGAGCATAAGAAGGAATGTTTATGCAAATTATGCCAAATAGCAATAGTGTAATGGCAGAGCGTTCGCACAAAGAGCAGGTATTCACAGTTCGAGTCCTGCCACTCCTCTTCCTATTTATGTTCTAAAGTAGTATATGAAATAATTCCTGACATAAATAATTAAACTTTTACTAAAAAACATTGAAATGGCCTATGTATCAGTAAACAAAATATATATTTATAAAGGATCCTGACATATAATTGCCCGCAGTTAAGCAGCACTTTGTCAAGCGCAATATAGTTGCCCGCAGTTAAGCAGCGCTTTACCCAGCGTTATATAGTTTCCCGCAGTTAAGCAGTGCTTTACCCAGTGCAATAGAGTTGCACATAGCTAAATAGTGCTTTACCCAGTGCAATAGAGTTGCCCAAAGCTAAATAGCACTTTACCCAGCACAATAAAGTTGCCCATAGCTAAATAGCTCTTTACCCAGCGCAATCAGTTTGTGCGGAGGTGCGCGCCGTGCCAACCAGCACACCGTAGGGCAACGTGGAGCAACGTTGAGCAAAGTTGCTTAAACACAGCCACACCCCCTAGCCTATCTGGACAGTAGTAAAATAAAATGAATGACAAGGTTAGAACCCAGGACTCTGTGCACCATAATCAAAGCACTTAACCACTAAGCTATGACAGCTTAGGATAAGCAGCCACTGTCAACATACATATACTTATAAATCGGAGAATAACCATTATTAAGCAGGCCTGCAGTCAGCTGAGAATTTTCAAAAATGGCCAATCACAAAAAAGTCTGAGAAATGCGGCATATTTAAGCCCCATAGGCGGGAATACTCGCCATAACTGATTGTAGCTCCCATCTGCAGTTAGAATGGCTGGTGCTGGAGAGGGAGCACGCTTCCCAGCGCAACGTTGGGGCATCGAGGAGTCGAAATACATGGTTTGGCTCCTTGTCCACCATCATGAGTCAAAACTCCTGCACGGCCAGTTTCAAGGGATGGAGTACAAGGCAGAGGCTTGGAACTGGTTAGCTCATGACCTCACCAGTATCACAGGTGTTCCTCGGACTGGTGAGCAGGTCTGTCACCACCATGTAGACCTGAAGAGATGAAAGCAGGACCTACTGAACCAATGGATACAGGAGGCCCGTGGGATGCAAGATGCCCCACAACTGAGTAGGTAGCCATGGAATGCAGTATGTAAGAAATGATAATTGATTCTGTATAATGGATAGGTATGTCTCAATATCCCTTCATTTACTTCACAGCTGCAGGTGACCGTTCTGCGAATCAGCAAGCCTATGCAAATAGGCTGCTAAAGCTGCACCACCAGGCAGGTTAGTGATTATTCTGCATGTATTGTTATATAAAATAGGGGAGAGAGCCTGAAAGAAAGTGTTGTAGTCCAGTAATACAGCCATAAAATGCCCTGAATAAGTCCTCTGCATGTACTGTTATATAAAATAAGTCTGAGAGCCAGAAAAAGAGTGTAGTAACCCATTAAGAAAGGTAAAATGTGTCCAGAATAATATCTCTGTCATATAAAATAAGTGAGAGAGCCTGAAAAAGAGTGTTCTAACCTATTAATAAAGGTATAATATGTCTTGAATATGTCTTCCATACGCATTGTAATATCAAATAAAAAAGAGAGCCTGTGGAAAAGTGTGTAATGTAATTAATTAAGGTATAAAACCTGGAGTGTGTCTGTGTCACTTACTTTGAAATGTTGTTGTACCCTTGCATTATACAAATAGTATTGTTTTAATAAGTGCTGGCAACCCACAGTTGGGCAGTCCCATCTAAAGTGGGTGATGGAAGTGCTAGTAGCTGTGAAGCATATATGCAGTCCTCAACAGTCAGTTACTGGCTGGCATGCATAAATAAATCTGGCACATGAGTAGCTTGTTAATTTGTTACCCAGAAATGTGAGTGTGCTACAAGAAATGCAGGGATCTGTACAAATTGAACTGAAAATGTCATGTGAACACATCCAGATATGTAGTTAAAGAAATATAAATAAAACCAAGAAATATGTAGCAGTAACATCTGCATCTTGGACAGTTAGTATGTCAGATATAGGTCAGGTATATAATGAACTAGCCAAACCCATTACACAACCTAATGCATGTTGGCAAGTGTAATCATACATGTAGGGGATATACACCTGCAGTCACTAGGAATGTAGTGTAGACTAAAAGCACTTATAAGATGTTAATTGAGGTTTCTTTCGACACCCTACTGTATGTGCATAAACCGTGCAATTCCTCACCTCAATGGGTATGTGTAATCTCAAACATTTGTTGGGACATATGTCCTGTTGTTCTATAAATATCTGCATTCACTTTGCTGCATGTGCCCTGTTCAAACACCACAATCATGGTGGCCTGTTGATACCAATCATCCCTGCATGCTGTTGGTATGTCCACTGTCGTTTAATATATGCATGTGTTATGCTTGCTGTTCAACTGTTGGAACCTTGGTGTGTTGGGTTAATGGGAATATTACTGCATGCTGTTACAACTAATTTGAATGCTGTTGTTTATGTTGTAATTAAACACACCTAATCACAGAACGTATGGGAAGGCCGGTCCCAGCAGACCCACCTGTCCCTCCTCAGCTGGCGAGTGCACCTGGCAAAAGCAGGTCAGGTGCCCAGCCCAGGCTCCCCTCCTCTGTTGGTCCTGTGCCACCTTTAAGTGGAAGCGCTGCAGGGGATGGGGCTCATCCCTCCTGTGCAAGCATGGCCAGAGAAGGGCCACCTGTCACCCTTTGAAGGATCTGGGTTGTGGTGCGTAGGGAGATTCAGCATTCAGCCACTGATTCCTTATGCCAGCTTGAGGCGAGAGTGGCGCGTCTCATGGGTGAGCCTTCCCATCCTACGCAGCCCCCAGCACAGCCACCCTCGGGGCTGTGAAGGTGCAGTGGTGACTGCCCATGGGTGGGGATCTCAGTTCCACTGTTACCATCTGTGGGCTCATGGGCTTGCGATTTACAGACATCCGTCCCCGTCAATTGTGTTCACCCACCCTATGTGTCATACACCGCCCCTGTATGTGTCTTGTTTGTCTTGTCTGTTTACCTCCCCAACCTACCTCCCCAAACACACCTACATCCTTTACCTCACTTTCCACTCTCACCTGAAAAAAAAAAGGGCAATCTACCCACAAAAAAATGATGCCCCATACATAGCTGCCCATTTCGCACACATGTCCACTGGACATGTAAACTGATAATTATAATTGGCAGTGCAACATACTTTGTTGTCCTCACCCCTCTCCAAGGGGTGGAAGGTTTCAAATGTCACTCCAAATTTATTGCATATGCACAGCTGTTGCTGGTAAAGAAATGGGCAGCTATGGACCTTCCCTACACCTGTCCTGCACATCCCAAGCTTGTTTTCCTACTGTCTTTCCCTCTATGTGCCCCCTTTTTCACCACTTTCCTATCTCCCAATTTTCTTTTCTTTCAAAGAAATTAGCGAGGGGTTTAGCGGGAGTAAGCACTTTTAAGCAGTAGTAAGCGGGTTTATGCGAGTGTGCGCATGTGTGCGCTTAGCTAAGCATTGCTAAACATTACGCAAACCCGTGCAAACCTGCTTACAACTCCCTTAGTCACTCTATGTCAGGGCCCTTGTTCTGCTCAGCAGCAAAAGAAAATACCTCTGCCAGTCTTGAATCACAGACCATTGACACAATACACTGCATGAATTACCACTAAGCCACAGCAAATATACAAGAACCTGGTGCTCAAATAAATATATCATGCATTTCAATGACTGAATGTAAAGGAAAATTAGGAAGGCCATAACACAAAGCTTATTTTGTGGATCTTTACCAGCAATTGTTGTGAAATGCATTACATGAGTTTGATATGAGAAGCAGCCATTCTAGCAGCAAATAAAGTTACAGAGGCACTTTACAACCCCCACACAGTATCATAGCAGGACAAACAGTGGCAAATCTGATTTGGGCAAGAGGCCATACTACCTAACTGTGACTACTTTACAGGGAAGTCCCTGATTGTGAAACATATTTAAGCTGTGTCCCTCTGAATCCCTCTGAATAGTACTGATGTCAGTCAGAAAGGTGGGGTATTACACAATGAATACTGACAATAATAACAGTAGACACTGCTTGTACTTCATAAAAGGAGTACAAATCCATATGCACTGCTTCACACAAGTCTAGAGTTTTACTGTCTCTATTATGTGTAATGTGTACTTCACATTTAACTACCTATCCCTGACTCCATGCAAAGATGTATTTGAGTGTTTCATAGGCCTGGCAGAGGCACAAACATACAGGCATAGCAGCTATCCTGCTGTTACACACTCTGCAAATAGCTGTGGTTGGACTTCCACAAGCATACCCTTATGTAGGAGTACAACACAGAAATCCCAAAGGATGTAGCCATGTACTGGTAGCAACTGACTGTAACAATGCCATTGTACTAGTGATGAAAACACCTGTGGATTGCACAGACAAAGAATAACAGTGTAACATTTGACTACCATCTGGATAGGTCCATAGTTGGGAACTATGCAGACAGACCTCCTGCCTTGATAAACCAACAGGTACACACCAATCCTTTAAGTCCAGTAAGATAACATTCACACAATAATACAAAATGCTCTCTGTATGTCAGCAACCCCCCCCCACACACACACACACACACTTTGAATACACTTGTGTGTTTAGGGTCTACCAAGGATGTAGGTAGGCATACACAGTACTGGAATTGTCCAGTTGTCTGGTGAACCCTGTGCTAATGTCAACAATAAAACCACAAACCCTGCAGAAGTGAGTACATTAATATTCACAGTATAACAGTTCACAAACAGTTCATGTGCCAAAAGAATACTTCTCAATAACTACGTTTGTATGGCAGTTAATTATATGAGTAGAAAAGAAACTACAGTCACATAAATGTTGTGTAAGCATTTGTAGGGGTGAGTTAAACTCTACACTGATAGCTCTGTACTGCAAGTGGCAACAGTCAGGCCTGAGTACAACATGTACATCACTGTCTATACCTCTAGCTTCAGATGTAAGAAGTATACCAGCCTTCTGACTTACACAATAGTGTCCACAGCAAACAAGCATGGTCCCCACTTAGGAAATCTGAAAGGGCTATGCCTACATACCTTAGCAATTTATCGCATTGTGTTGTTATGACAGTGAGTACTGCAATTACCACACAGCAGGCTGTATGCATTTACCAAATGCTCTGCACCAATTGGTGCAGAGGGCATCACATGCACATGCCCAGATACCCATAAAAGCAGATTGTACTTGCTATCCCCACATGAAATCATTACATTGCACATGTCAGCAACTACTGACAAACATTATTACTTAATAAAAGAAACCTTACTTAAGTAAATATTATATTTACTCCTGTAAAACTGAAATATATTAATTAAGAAAAAAAAAACTTAATTAATAACCAATAATAACAAATAAGTAAAAAACTTTACTTAATAAATAAAACAAAACCTTGAAAAGCATACACAGATGGACCTGACAGTGAGTAACAGGTAGGTAACAAATTTGTAGTTACCGGCAAGTAGTAGATCTTTATGAATAGTACTGTACATACTCAGAAACATGCATAATTGGCAGCAGTAGGTATGTATGCAGTGATGCCATGCATAACTACTGCCATGGACAAATTAGTGTGTAGCTGTGTGCAGTGGGACATAACTGTGACATATGTATCTCAGCATGATATGTCGAACATCTGAACATGTTATCTATGGTCTGTACAGTACTGTGTATAATGGCAGTTTGGAGGAGAAGTGCAAACACCTATATAAACTTGGATGTGACAGAGTATGACATGCATGATAGTAATATAATTTGTAGCTTAGCATTGGCAACTGCTGTACCAAGCTAGTATAGTAATGTTAGCATTTGCAGCTATGTATACTCCCTGTACTATTGCTGTATGCACACATGTGACAACTGTCCATGTTGTAGCAAGGCCCAACAGGTCATCCGTGAGGTGTACGGACTTACAACACTGTGGACCCTGTGTGTGTATGGCACACACATATATGGAGAGATATGTATGTGTCTGATAAATTAGCATCTGAACATGTGCATAGAGCAAGGGACATACTGCAACTGTTTGTGAAGGGTGAACAATTATATGTTGTTGCAGGTTGTTATGTCATTTTCATATGTAGGTGGTAGTGTGTGGCAAACAAGACAGCATACAGTGCTGGCATATGACATGTGGCGTTTAAACGCTGTGGGTATGATTCCTCAGGTTTTAGTCTTCCAGACAGGGGGTCCTGCTAAAGGTACATGGGTTGAGACTATCTTCCATGCATTCTGCACAGGACTGTGCAATATCATTACATAACTGCATCCCTCTCAACCTTTGCATAATTGATATTCCCACCATGAAAGGTGGACTGTATATGTGCCTATATGTATATCTATATGTACACCAATGGATGTTCATATGTACGCCCAAGCTCAATTTTGTAAACGTATTGCCATCCCTCTTGTTAAAAACCCTGTACCCATGAACTACCACATAGATGGTAGTCTACTCAACACCGAAAGTGTGATGAGAGACTACGGGACAAAGGTGGACAGTAGTGTCCCTATTGATAATCACAGTGCCACACTAGTCATGTAAACTGAGTACGATCCACATATCATCAGAAAAGGTGTGTCATCCATGGAATAAGAGGTCAGTGTTCCACTGTAGTCATCAGTCATAACACCCATCATAGAGTACATTGGCTCTGTCGATATGTACCTCAGAAGATATCCACAGCAAAAGTAGACGCCAGACACATGCCTCACAAAGAGTATTACCAGACTCAAACAGATGCCCTATACAGAATGTCTTACAAAACCACAGCTACAGTGTGTCACATACCGCCTACCCAGAGGCAACCTCTGCTTAACATACAAAGCTATGCCAAACCCACAGGTGTTGGGCATGCTCCATATATACAGATTAAACTCCATACAAGCTACACACTGTACTGATCTAAAACCTGTAACGTGAAAAATAAGAACATGCTGGAGTGGTACATTATCATCTCAGACACATACCAAACTCTGGAACTAACCGCCTATCAATAGCAAATGAAGGTCCTCATTAGCAGTTGTCATGAATAATCATGATGAGTGGGTGTGAGATAGGAAACACAACCCGGGAGTCACCACTGTGGCTCTGCATGACAGAGGCACAGGAACCTACATTACATGGGTGAGGAAGGGCAGGGTACCATATGGCTAGGCTTCCATAGGCCCTATGAATAATAGCCTATTAGCTACCTAGGACCCGATGCACACACGCATGTACTTGTTGCATTACTTGCTATGTGAGGTTGCCTGGGTGTGAAGGTGAATGTGTAGGCAAATGTGTCAAAGTTGTATTTATGTTTGATAGCCTAGTGGGAATCTGTGTATATTATGGTATGTAGTGTTGTAGCTCAAATCCCAGCAAAGGATACGTATGCTATTGCTAGGCAGGAAAAGCAGTAAGGCATACAGTGTGACATAGTCCCATGGTGTTGAACGGAGTGTGCCATTGTAGGCTTAAGCAGTACATGTATGCTTACTGATTGGTAACACTAGTGAATACAAATCCTGTATGAACAGTAGTACTACCTGAAGCTGTAGGCCTGAACAGCACCATATGGTTTATATCCACATTGCTTGGACACACTCTTTTGTTTGTTACTTGTTGTCCTCACACATTACAAACCTCAGGCATGAGGTTTTGTAGGTGCTGACACACAGTACTGTATGTTACACAGGTAAAACTGATCTGGGTTGCCATACCTTTGTGTCTTGTAGGTATGTCTGATATGTGTGTGGGTATGCCTGTAACATGGAATTGGTGGTATGTGTGTCACAGGATATATGTGCATATCTAACAACATGTGTAGTGTATTACAGCAGTATGCCACCTATAGTGATGAATGTGCACATTTGTTACTGAGGGGTTTGCTATCAACAAGTAGCGTGGTGTACTGATAGTACTTAAACTGTACTTAACATTCATTTCAATGGATGACAAATGCCTGCATGCATTAGCTTCATACACACCCTCTGTGGCTAGGTGGTGCATTGTGTCACATAGAGTGTGCCATGTACTGTTTTGCTGTTGCTGTGCAGAACATGTTTTGGAATATAGTATGTGCCAGGCACTGTCAGGCAGTTGTGGGCTGAGCAGTTCTATGTGGTATTGAAGGTGTGTATCTATTGACAGCCAATAGGTTGTTATATATGGCATTTCATTGATGTCTGTACTTTAGCATGTTAAGTGTGCCACATGACTTGCTCAGAATTACTGTTTTATTGTCTTACAGGAATATGTCTCACAACAGGAAGCCTGCCTATTCCCCTGAGGAGGAGGAGGTCATCTTTGATGCCCTGGTACAGCATTACAACCTGCTGTTCTCCAGATCTAGCCAGGACCAGCATGGGTGGACTGCATTGTGGCAGGATGTTGTCTGTCGGGTGAATGATGTAGGCATGCATAACAGGACTTATGAGCAGGTGCGCCATCACTGCAGTGATTTAATCAGACATGTCCGGCAGCATGCCTCCGATGTCCACAGACAACAGCTTGCCACAGATGGTGGTGCATCAACACATCCCCCCCTCACCAGAGTGGAAGAGCTGCTCCTCAGCATGGTGGCTCCTGGCCAACCAGTACAACAGACATGCGTCATCTTGGAGGCCGGTGTCACCCAGCATGTAGCTACAGAGCATGCAGGTAACATGCATATCTGTAGACTACTGTTAGATCAATTGTTAGAACATGCATATACCAGATGTGTACTGTGTATTCAGAAGATGTGGAGACTGGTGTCATGCAATACTGATAATTTGGAACATAATTTGTATGCCATTGACTGTCACCTCTTGTACTACTGTGGAATTGCTAACACACAGCAGCAATGCCATAGTTGTTGACACTGACAAACTGTCTCATATCCTTGTAGGACCATCTGGTGTGATAGCAAGACAGCAGGCCCATGCTGGTGAGTGTTCTACATTTAATATAGCATATAACATGTGCATGTCATAAGAGAGTTGTAGGCCATATACAACTGTAAAACACCTACATATAATGCATGCTCTGCATGTTCTCTGTGGGACTATGCACATCCCAGTAACATGAGTATCCACCTCAAACACATGCAATACGCAGAGCATCCCAACCAATTGTGGTACACTGTAGTGGACATTGTATAGGCAGAGTCAATACACATGCACACAACATACACCACTTTGTCATACGCAGTTAGTGTTAATTTGATACACATGGCGTATGTAGACACTTGCTGTAAGGTCATACTCCAGTATCCCAAATGTCAACAACACAGCACACATACTATACCTGGGGGTAGAGGACTATTATGGGGCAGTGTGACACGCTTCAACACACAACACATTCATGTTAGGCAATGCTCCCTATTGAACACCTTACATACCCATGCAACAACTGGCTGTGAAATGGTTAATGTAGCCAAAGTGGTGCAGGTCACGTACAGCAAGATAGTTGCCAGTGTGACATACATTAGTGGCCTTGAGTGACCACATGATGCTGTCTGATGATGGCTCATGGTATTACACTACATCCAGTTACAGTAACTACAGTACTACACATAGCATTCATTGCTATACACCTAACAGTTATGTGTATCCAGCCATGGTATGTATACCTATGAGTGATGATGTACAGGACACTGGAAAGCATTCCAGACTTGCACAGCAATGTTGTGTCCATGTACACGTTGTGCTCCAAGGTGAGGCCAATCACTGAACAACACACATGCATCAAAGACATGTATACTGTTATCAGCAAGGACTCTCCACCCTCGCACTGCATGCTGTTGAGCAACACACATCCTGCATGCTGACACATGTGATAGGACTCTTTGTCTTGTGATACTGTACTGCATCATCAACCACTAATGGATATGTTCCGTATTGCTGTTGGTGTGTATGTGTTTGTTTCAACTTGACTGAATAGTGTATGTGTGCATGTGTGCATGTGTTCATGTGTGCATGTGTTCGTGTTCATGTGTGCATGTGTTCATGTGTGCATGTGTGCATGTGTTCATGTGTTCATGTGTGCATGTGTGCATGTGTACATGTGTGCACGTGTGCAAGTGTGCATGTGTTCATGTGTGCATGTGTTCATGTGTGCATGTGCGCTAACATCCTGTACAGATTGTGAAGTGTGTTTCCTGTCTTCCTCTCACAGGTGCTGAGGTATTGGATGAGTGCAGCAGGGAACCTGAGGTCACTGCCACAAATAGTGGGCATGATGACACATGTGTAGTGACACAGGTAGGTTTGTCAGGGTCTGTCGTTGGTCTGCCAATCGACAGTACACAGCTGTCCACCCCATCTATGCGCACACTCATACTGTCAATACATCCCTCAACACCAATGGCCTTAGCGGAGGAACAGCATACAGTAGGCATCGACCAGGACAGTGTGGTATCTATGGCACATGCAACCCCACACAGCAGCCATACCCACACACCTGGAACGGTACCACATAGGCATATGTCCAGGGGTGCTTGTGGGAGCACTGCTGGTCATAGTGCCCCTGGCAGACGTGCCCCCACAGGTCTCACAACCTCAGCTATGCTCCAGTCTGTAATGCAGGCACAGGCACATATTGAACGGTACACCAGGCAGGGACTAAGGGTGCAGAGAGCTCACAACACCGCTATCAATGGCAGTATCCATGACCTTGCCGGTGCCATCCGTAATTACACCAAGGTCATTGATAGACATTGGGGGGAAACACTAGATGTCCTCTGCAATGTAATGTCCATGTGCCAGGACAGTGCAGGATGGCTGAGACATCAACGTGGACATATGCCAGCAACATCATCAGCTGGCACTCGTCGCGGATGACACACAAGTCCCAGCCGCTCCCGTAGTGGCAATACCAGCCCCAGCAATGTTGGGGCTGCCTGTCAATAGACCGTCCTAGATGACCATGTGCACGTGGCTCTGGCCAGTCCCAGCAGGGACATGGGTCCAGTCAACATCCCTCTGCCTCTGACGATAGTACCCAGTCTGGCTTGGTACCCGATACTGTCCGTGGCATCCCTGGCAGGCACAGGTACTGTGTCCGTGGCTGGAGACAGTGATCTGTACAGCCTGGCAGGTACAGTCCGTGGCTGTCCCACAATCACCTGTATGTGGCAGCCACAAGGTGGAACTGTGTGCATGCAGACACACACACATAAACCAAACACCTAGGGCTAACACATACCCACACACATTACACCAACATTGACCCATATTGTACTGTTGTTCCTTACACACACACACACACACACACACACACACACACACACACACACACACACACACACATAGATGTCGATTGGATTGGTCATTTTCGGGCTCTGGCAAACTAATAACACGCCTTGTGCATATGATGAAACTGTGCCACCCCCTGTCATCTATGACAATGATGCAGGAACAGGCTTACATGGTGCTGATACACAGGGTGACCTAATAGCAGTGTAGCAATGTTAGCATGTTGTCAACAGCAAGGTGTACTGATATCCTTGTAGGTATATCTGAGCAGGCATGATGCGTTAAAGCTATGGTTATCAATGTAATATTGTTCACACCAGTGTTAATTCCAATACTGTATTGTCCGCCCATGTGCCACTTGGCTGATGTGTGCGGTACTGGCAGCATGTGTTAGTGAGTGGATGGTACGTGTGTAATGTGTGCAGTACAGATTTGCAGGTGTACATTTGTGAACATGGTGGAGGTGCACCATCTGCATGTATGTGCATAGTGGACACATGGGAAGGGTGACATGCTCTGTATTACACAGTGTTAACACTTCATATTTCCTATTGGTGGCCAGTATGCATTTTACTACATATATGTTACGACTTGGGTACACGTGTGTATGACATGGTTTGACACTATGCTGTGGGTGATACTGTTTATATCGGTCATTGTTTTGCATACTGGTAGTATCCATAACCTCAACAGCCTGACTTTACCCAATCGTTAGCTGATGTCTTGACAACTGACACACAGATGTAGGATACACAGTAGTGTTTAAGTCCTTCTGGTACTATACTATACCAGTAACCAGTGGTATTGGCCTTCACCCATTCCTGGGACCACTCCTGTTTGGCATATAAATGTCCCAGGTACAAGCAAACACACTAGGGATATCTCCATCCAGATCTGGTAATGCATACAGTGGCCTACAATGTATTCTTCAGATGAGACACTTACCCTCCACAAAGGTATCATACAGACAGATACCTGTTGACCAACACATGCTGTAAAGCTATAAGTCAACTATAGCATAGTCATCCACATTTACAATACATAGTATCCTGACAGTACCACATTGTTAGTAGCCCACAACATGTAGCAGGGGTACCAATGTGTTCATACAGCCACATGTTATGTCATCTGTCCTTTGGTATTCACATTTCCAAAGGTATGCTGATGTCCCTCACTGCATCACATAAGCATGAAGGGGTCTGTATGCATATCCACGGAGGTGTTGTACACCTGTAATGAATGGCCATTATTGACAGACTGTGTTGTGTTTGAACATGTCTGACATATACCCCAGGCATGAACCCTCACTCACACTATTCTATAGAAACTGTCATGGGTGTGTGTGACACAGATGACCTAGGCCACAGATCACTATAGCGGCTGGCCTTGACACATACATACATATGTGACCTAAGGTCTGAGAAGCAGCAGAACAGACTGTCAATGGTAACAGATGTATTTGTTTAGAAAGCAGGCTTCACACCTATGAACTCATTGAGGTCACATTGACATATATGTATTTGCCACACAGATAACAATTGAGGTCAATTGTACATATATGTATGTGCCACACAGACACCGGAAGTGCGCAATGCACATACTGTAGTTTTACTGATCTGTCATACAGTTGTAAAAGCAAAACCCATAACACATTAACCAAAAGTGTCACACACACAAACTCAGCAATTTCAGGATTCAAACCCCCTACCTAACTATGTTATGATACTAGAAAGATCCACATTAACACGACGCGCTATATGCTTTATTGGAAGCTTTCATTTCCACTGCTGTATTTCTGGGATACTGACATCATCAGACATGCCAAAGAGGAGATTACCTCTTTGAATGTGTTTTAACAGGCTCCAAAAAGGGCACTCCTCTCAACGGAAATCACACGCACACACTCAGCGAATGCAGGATTTAAACACCTATTTAACTATGTTAAGATACTACAGAGACATGCATTAACACGATGTGCTATATGCTTTATTGAGTGTTTTCTTTTCTCCTGCCATATTTGTAGGATGTTGACATCATCAGACTTGCCAAAGAAGAATCTACCTCTATTTGTGTGTTTTTCTAGTTTCCAAAAAGGGCACTCCTCTCACAAGAAATCACACACATACACCACACCCCTCATTAACACAACACGCTATATGCTTTACTGGGTGTTTTCTTTTCTCCTACCATATTTGTAGGATGCTGACATCATCAGACTTGCCAAAGAAGAATCTACCTCTATTCGTGTGTTTTTCTAGTCTCCAAAAAGGGTACTCTTCTCACAAGAGACCACACACACACACACACACACACACACACACACACACACACACACACACACACACACACACACACATACACCCACACAGAGCAATTGCAGGATTTAAACCTCTGCCTAACTATGTTATGATACTAAAGAGATACGCATTAACATGACATGTTATATGCTTTACTGGGTGTTTTCGTTTCTCCTGCTATATTTCTAGGATGCTGACATCATCAGACTTGGCAAGGAAGAATCTACCTCTTTTCATGTGTTATCCTAGTCTCCAAAAAGGGTACTCCGCTCACAAGAAATCACAAACACATACACCCCCACACACACACACAGAGCAATTTCAGAATTCAAACCCCTATCTAGCAATGTTATGATACTACAGAGATACGCATTAACATGATGAGCTATATGCTTTACTGGGTGTTTTCATTTCTGATGCTATATTTCTAGGATGCTGACATCATCAGACTTCTAGCATCACCATCATCAGACTTGCAAAGGAAGAATCTACCTCTTTTCATGTGTTATCCTAGTCTCCAAAAAGGGAACTAAGAATTTACCTCTTTTCATGTGTTATCCTAGTCTCCAAAAAGGGAACTCCTCTCCACACAGAACAACTGCAGGATTCAAACCCCTACCTAATTATGTTATGATACTACAGAGATATGCATTCACTCGATGTGCTATATGCTTTATTGGGTGTTTATATTTCTCCTGCTATATTTCTAGGATGCTGACATCATCAGACTTGGCAAGGGAGAATCTACCTCTTTTCATGTGTTATCCTAGTCACCAAAGAGGGTACTCCTCTCACAAGAAATCACACACACATAGCAATTTCAGGATTCAAACCCCTACCTAACTATGTTATGATACTACAGAGATACACATTAACACAACGCGAGATATGCTTTACTGGGTGTTTTCATTTCTCCTGCTATATTTCTAGGATGCTGACATCATCAGACTTGCCAAGGAAGAAACTACCTCTTTTCATGTGTTATCCTAGTCTCCAAAAAGGGTACTCCTTTCACAAGAAATCACACACACACATACACACACACACACACACACACACACACACACACACACACACACACACACACACACACACAGAGCATTTGCAGAATCCAAACCCCTACCTATGTTATAATACTACAGAGATATGCATTAACACGACGCGCTACAGGCTTTATTGGGTGTTTTTATTTCTCCTGCTATATTTCTAGGATGCTGACATAATCAGACTTGGCAAGGAAGAATCTACCTCTTTTCATGTGTTTTCCTAGTCTCCAAAAAGGACACGCCTCTCACACGAGATCACACAGACACGTACACCCCCCCCACACACACACACACAGAGCAATTGCAGCATTCAAACCCCTACCTAACTTTGTGATGATACTACAGAGATACGCATGAACACGACACCCTATATGCTTTACTGGGTGTTTTTATTTCTCCTGCTGTATTTCTAGGATGCTGACATCATCAGACTTGCCAAAGAAGAATCTACCTCTTTTCATGTGTGTACCTAGTCTCCGAAAAGGGCACTCCTCTCACAGGAAATCACACCTGCTATATTTCTAGGATGCTGACATCATCAGACTTGCCAAGGAAGAATCTACCTTTTTTCATGTGTTTTCCTAGTCTCCAAAAAGGGCACCCCTCTCACAAGAAATCACACACACACACACAGAGCAATTGCAGGATTCAAACCCCTACTTACTATGTTAATGATACTACAGAAATACACAACCCACTATATGCTTTACTGGGTGTTTTCATTTCTCCTGCTATATTTCTAGGATGCTGACATCATCAGACTTGCCAAGGAAAAATCTACCTCTTTTCATGTGTTATCCTAGTCTCCTCTCACAAGGAATCACACACACACATACACCCCCCCACACAGAGAGCAATTGCAGGATTCAAACCCCTACCTAACTATGATATGATACTACAAAGAGACACATTAACACGACGTGCAATATGCTTTACTGGGTGTTTTAATTTCTCCTGCTATATTTCTAGGATGCTGACATCATCAGACTTGCCAAGGAAGAATCTACCTCTTTTCATGTGTTTTCCTAGTCTTCAAAAAGGGAACCCTTTTCACAAGAGATCACACAAACACCCCCCCCCACACACACACAGAGCAATTACAGAATTCAAACCCCTACCTACCTATGTTATGATACTACAGAGATACACATTAACACAACGCGCTATATGCTTTACTGGGTGTTTTATTTTCTCATGCTATATTTCTAGGATGCTGACATCATCAGACTGGACATGGTAATGTGTGTGCACTTTGTTTTATGCAATCCCAGGAATGAACCATGTGGGTCAGCAGGTGTTAACAACTTGAACAGGACTCCACAATTCTTAGCTTGTGTGATCTCTCTGTGGACAAATTTCCATTCCATCATATGACAATACATATTTATGCACAGGTTGTTGAATTTGTGAATACAACATGTGTCTGTGATGTTGATAAAAGACTAGTCAGAGTCTATGTGGGACGTGTGTAGCTCCCTTCAGTGATGTGTGTCCTGGGTGGCTGCCTTGCAAACAGTCTAGCAGGTTTGGGAACCATGATCTGCCTATGATCATACCACAGTTGGTAGGGCTGTGTGTTTGTCGGCTTACAATAGCTCTGTTTATGACTTCAATCATGATGGACTCAATGGCCTTGCAGATCAGATATCATAGGCTTATAGGACTATAGTTCCCATGGTTTGTTGTGCACCAACACTTGTGGGGTGTGCCATATGTTGCTGTAAAACATTCAACAGTTTCAGATCCTGTAGAGAGGGTGTGGCTCAACAGACTGTTCAGGTGCAGGGTCTGTTTGTTCTGTAGTTCACTTATGACATGTATCGGGAAACAATGTCATCCAACTGATGCCATGTTTTTGACTTTGGAAGAAGCTGTTTACCCATTCTACATGTGATATCTCCTGGTTAGATGATAGGGACATTTGTCAGTGGGAGGTGGGTATGTATGTATTGGCCTGTCTGACAGGATGTCGGCATTGTCAGTCAGGTACAGTTGGCCCTGACTCTGGACATATATGTGTGTACAGTGCTGTGTATGACATAGCTGAAGGAAATGTCATGGTTCTGTCTGGAGTCCTTCGCAGATAATCTTTCAGAAACACCAACATACCTGAGCACTAAACCCCTGTTATACTCTTTTACACACTTAACACCCTACTGATCCCTTTTGATCGGTCAACAGAGAGTATGTCATCATAACATCCTGGCATGTCCAACAGTAGGTTTTGCATGTACTCTCCAGTCCAGCTGGTGAATATGGGACTTTTAAGGCAATGTTACAACTGCCTTATGTACACAGACAACCCTCACCTCCTCCCAACAAACTCAGATATATGTGGGAGATGCAACTATATAGACAAATGGGAGGCTGAGCTCTCTCGAACCATGACCAGCACAGTCTATCGGGTGGTGAAGATAACCACACACACCACAACTCCGTCACACATAGACCTATAGCGACAGCAAACAAACTACTTTACCACACAAATACATACTCGGAGGCTCTACATAATATCTGCCTAAGCAGCAGAGACCTCCTAAGCAGACACCCAGACAACTGCTACCCCACGACATTACCGACATATCACATGGTTCACAAAGTCAGTGTGCCACACAGTCACTGCCCTTAGGGCTAAAAACACACCTTATACACTTGTAATAGATGACTCTGTTTTCAGACACACTGACATCACACTCACCAGGCTGAACATGGAGAAGGACACTTTGAGCTGTCTGTCGGGTGGCAGGTTCTGCCACATTAAACATGCACTCAGGTCACTCCAAAGCAAGTACAAATATGGCTCCATCATTGTCCATGCTGGTGTGTATTACCTTAGATATTCCTCCCTGGACTACATGACAAGGGACATAGAGGAGTTCTCTGATCATGTAACCCAGGCCAGTATGACCCTGACCTTGTGTAGCATCTTACCCTCACCAAGAATGATGGCACAGTATACAGACACGCTGATCAATTGTAACAGTTGGCTAACATATTGGCGTCATTCAAAGGGGATCCAGTGTCTGTCAGCCTGGGATGACATGCTCGACATGCCACATAGCTTTGCTATGGACAGCTTGCACCTGTCACCCCTGGACTTTCAAATACTGGCTAAGGCTGTTGCAACCCCCACAGTGCCTTTTTTGGGCAAGGCTCAAATGACAAACCCACCTCCATGGACAATACAAGGTAAAAGAAAGTACGGGTAATGCTGCTCGACACCAGATGTCTAGACCCCAGAATGCACACACTCAAGACTCTCCTCAGTATGGTGAATATCGATATCTGTGCAGTAACAGACACCTGGTTCAGGCTCCCAAATACACACCAGTACTACCAGGTTATATTTCATACCATGCTTTTCGGCCACAAGACTCGGACCGACCAACAAATTTAGGGGGAGTATCTGTATACATCACAGATACACACACCTCCAGGTTAGTAGCACTGCAGGAAGCATCAGAGACCATACATTTGCAACTAACAGTGGGCAAAACTGCCTTTCAGTTTGTAGCCTGCTACAGACCACCCTCCCAAACTCAGGAACCCCACTCAGCTTTCCTGAGAACACTGGAGGATATGACAGTCTCTACAAACACCATTATAAGGGGTGACTTCAACTACAGAAACATTGACTGGGAATACTACTCAGGCCACAACACCCTTGCCCAACGGTTGCTAGAATTTCTAAACACAAATGCTATGTCACAACTGTTCACCACACCCACATGAGTGGAAAGCATATTGGACCTGATCATCACCAACATGGGGACTCCTTGTTCCACACCAGAGGTATGTCCCTCATTGGTAAGGTCAGACCATACATTTATCTCACTGGACATCCATATCCCGTCCCCATCCCCATCCTAGGTTCTCTCGGTGAAGTACTTACCAACAGCAAATGTCACACTTCTCTAAACCAAGGTGGTATCCTTCAAAGACCCTGGGACAGAGGTAAGTATGGCTCAGACTGCTGAATCCTTTACAAACACATTCTATTGACACCTACTGGCATGCATGGATCGTGCTCTCCCAAATAAGAACAAGACTCACTCTTCCAAAGGCAGGGGACCTGTCTGGTGGACCACAGCCATAAATAAGCTATACAACAAAAGGAGGGGGCTACTACATGATAGAGCACAATCCCAATAAGGGAAGGCATCTCTGATCAGTACTAGCAAGAAGCTATGTTCACTCATGAATTCATCTAAGACACACTTCGAAAGGTAAATTGCACCACACACTGAGAACAATTACAAGGCCTTCTTTAGTTATGTCATGAACCTGGGTGCCAACTCCCAGATATGCTGTGTGTTACTGCAAAATGACAATACATACACTGAACCCACAGACATTGCCATCATCCTGGCAAGCAGGTTCAGTGCAAATGTCACCCCCCCCATCCCCCCTAATGAGCAAATGTCCATCCCAACAGAGTGTAGACTCCCTGACATCACAGATGATCAGGTGAGTGCTGCCCTCTCCAAAGCAGACAACACAGCATCTATGGGACTGCATCTTGCACAGGCTTCATGATGAACATAACCCTCACATGAAGTCACTGTTCAATATCAGACTTACTCCAGGATATGTACCCAAGGAATGGCATACAGCAACAGTGGTCCCACTCCACAAAGGTGGTGCCACAACAGACCCCGGACACTATCGCCCTATAAGCCTATCTAGCCTGGTCTGCAAAGCTATGGAGCATATCATCATGGTACTCATACGCACAGACATCGGGAACCTACAGGCACAGGATCCTACACAATTCAGCTTTGTTGTGGGCGGATCTTGCCTCTTGAACATGGTCGACTTCTTTAAACAATTACCAGGTCCATAGACGTAGGGAAGGTAGTCCACACAGCCTACCAGGACCTCGCAAAAACCTTCACAACAATGCCCCACTCGGGCATCATACATAAGCTCACCAGCTTAGATATCGACTCATATGTCACAAGATGGATTGCTAAGTGGATCAGGGATAGCACTCACATGGTATGTATTGCAGGTGCCATGTCTGACTCTACACCAGTTACACATGGCATCCCACAAGGCTCAGTCCTGGGATCTGTCTTGTTCAGTATATATTCTTCTGATGTACAGGCTAACACAGGACGAATATGGCTGACCATGTTCGCAGATGACTGCAAACTGGGTGCCATATTTGACTCTCCTGCTGGCACAAGCATCCTCCAAAAGGGTCTCACAGAGATGGATAACTGGTGCCAGAGACATGGCCTACAGCTGAATGCCATTAAATGCATAGTCATCCCCTTTGGGAATCACATAGTGCCCACACATTACCACATAGGTGTTAATACATCAAGTATGGTAGATGTTGTTAGGGATATGGGGACATGAGTAGTTTGTAATATTGCCTTTGACAATTGCCATAGTGGTTAGATAGACATTCTATAAAGCCCTCCCTATCTGAACAAGTTTCACATCTAGAACAAGTAAAGTTATTGCGCCCCTATACTCATGAGGCCTATGATTGGATACAATGCCCCATTTGGGATGTACCTTACCCAACAACTGCAGCAACTCTATTGGCCACAAAAGTACCTGACCAAGTGGATCTAGGGACTCACACAAATGCCCTGTGCAGTTCGGCTAAAGTAAATCCAGCTCTACTCAGTCGCTTATCACCTACTCTGATGCGATCTGTTCCTGTTGTTTACAGCCATGTCCAACAGAGAATTAATGGACATGCTCCACTTCAGGATATCCGGATCCCTTAGAGCTACATGCTCCAGGGACTTACACCTCAGCACAGATATTTCTAGGACATGCTGACCCCCTACAGGAGACATATTGATGAGTGGATGGGTGATCGTATGTTTACCCCTGGAATCTCTTCTGGGTCCCTGCTGGACAGAGGCACATTAAAGCAAATGTAAAAGGCCTATCTTGTGTGTCCTATGATTCACAGGCACAGTCTACTAATCTAACAGGGATGCGAAAGCCAAACACACTTTGGCTAGGCTTATACATGCCCTAGGGCAGATAGGCTAGCATCAACCTATGCACCTATGGTGATGTTCGGGATGCACATTGTTTATTGATGATACTGATTGCAGTTTTTTTCTCTTCTTTGCTTTCACACTTTCTATGAACAACCTAAGTATCTGCAGAACATATTTTATTATGACAGAGTTCCAATATATTATATATGTGTCTGTTGTCATATAACTGTGCGCAAATGGCAGATTTGTGAATACTGAGAGGTTCCTGTGTTAACACATGCAACTGCCATATATGTGTGGCCCACTGCTATATTCAGACATGGCCTAAGTGTGTGAGCATGCCCAGTGTGACCTTTCAGTATGTTGCTGTCTGAAGTCCAGTACATTTGTTGATGTGTGTGAACATGACCAATATTAACAATTATACTATATGTGTGTTGAAAATCAGGTTCTATTCTTACTGCAGGGCTCACCTTTGTGTCATAACTTGACAGGGATTATGCTGTGCCTGCAGGGTTTCCATGAGATACGTTGCATAGACTTATCAACATTTCTTCAAACAGGCAGACCAGTGCAATACTGTCATGGTTTAGTTGTTCAGTACTATGACTGTAGTGCACAGTATCCTGGGTTCAAAGCCTATCACTGCTTTATCTTTTCATACTGAGCAGACCAGACTGCTTAAGGGCCAGTAGAGCAAATATGAGCATGTTGGCATTTGTCAAGCTATGCCCAACGTAGACCAGGCTTGTCCAACATTGCTCAACGTTAACCAACATTACAGAACATTGCCCAATATTGCTCAATATTGACCACAGTTGTGCTAGTGTTAGTGTGTGCAATTGCTTTACATATACTAAATGGTGGTGAAAGCTGTTTAGCACTGCTTTATATTGCTTAACACATGGCAATCATGCCTCAGGTGGTGCTGCAGGGCTGCCTATGTTGGATGCACATACTGCACTCCCTATACATGTTTGAAAACAGGTAGTGTCAAGTTAGGCATCCCTTTTACTATTTGTGCGAGTCAGAGAGAGGTATCATTTCCAGGGTTCCTACTGAGCCAGTGTAGGTGCTATGCGTTGCCTCTTTGCCAAGGCCAAAGCATACTGGGAATGCCTCCTTCTGCCTACTGGGGCAGGCTCAAGTTGTTCCTCCTCCGAGTCACGCTCTGCCTGTGATGGCCTTGGCAATGGTGGGGGGCTGTTTGGCCCAGGCCTATGCAGCTGCTGCTGCAGCTGTTTTTGCAGGATCATATTATGTAGCATGGCACATACCATGACAATTTGGGTACATGTAATTGGTGAGTACTGCAAGACTCCACCAGATGTGTCCAGGCACCGGAATCATGACTTGAGCAGGCCAAACACACGCTCGATTACATTTCTTGTTTGTGCGTGTGCCTCATTATGGCGTTCCTGTTCAGGTGTGTGTGCGTTTCTGATGGGTGTCATCAGCCACGGCTCCAGTGCATAGCCAGCATCCCCCACTAGGTGACCATGAGGGATGTCCCCATTGGCAAATGTCTGGTACAGCTGCGTCAGATGCCAGATATGGGAATCATGGTAGCTTCCAGGGCAGCCAGCACACACATTCAGTATTATGCCCTGGGCATCACAAACGACCTGGCAGTTGATGGAGCGGAAGCCCTTGCAGTTGAAGTCGACCCTACCCCGCTCACCAGCTGGTACTTTGATACATATGTGCGTGCAGTCTATTGCACCCACTACCTCAGGGTATTCCACTATTTGCTGGAAGAGATGCATATTGCTGGCCAATACCTCACGGGAATTGGGGAAATATACATGATCACCGACATGTGCTGACATGGTATCCAGGAACTGGTGCAGTACCCTGGATGCTGATGTCTGTGATATCCCCATCATATCAACAGTTGGTCTCTGGAAGGTACCTGTTGTTAATATTCTTAGGCCAACACATACCTTGGTTTCCACTGGGATGGGTTCCCCTCTGTTGGTTCTGTGTGTGAGGCGTGGCCTGCACAGCTCAACAATTTGCTGCAAGAGGTCTCTGTCCACTCTATAGCGCTCCACTATCTCCAGCTCATGTAGCCCCTGGTAGTTTACCCTGGGCCTGTACAGTCTTCTCCGTCTCCTCACTGTGGGTTGTCCAGCAGCATTCGCATTGTCACCACCCTCAGCATGTTGCATATGTCGAATTATAACAGCAATGACAGCCCCTAACATTTCTTTGTCTCAGTAAAGCTTTTTCAGTTTTCACTTCCATTAGCTTACTGCAGTGTTGCAGTGTCTCTTGAAAGAAACATAGTGGAATGTTGTTTGTAGAGTTTTAAGTGCTGGGCTGGGCTGGGCTAGTGTGCTGCCTGTGTAATTGCTTGATTCTGATTGTTTTCACCTGCTAGCTCTGCTAGTACTTCCTGGTTAACTTCCTACTATTTGTTGTGCTTCCTTTTTCCTTTCTGTTTCCTCAGGGGGCAGCGCCACGCACACAAGCACAAACACGTGCACACCAGCTCACATACGCTTACACTGACTAAAACTTGCTTATTCTTGGTAAAACGCATGCACACCGGCGCAAACGTGCTTACACAACTTTAAACAGCCTTATACATGCTTACTCTGACTTAAATGCAAACACACACGCTTACACGCGTGCACACAGTCTTACTCAGGTTTACAGGTGTGCACCCACGTGCATACATGCTCAGCAAGAAACTTTAGTGTTATCCATGGCATACACCTTCAATTTCTTGCCTTTACCTAGCCTACCTGTTGACACACCTCTTCCAATGATGTCTAAATGACAGCTGACACATGCCACTCTGCTCCAATGAGCTTCACTTCTTTCATACATACCTCCCTCGTGATGTCACCTATCTTCTACTCTGTTACTCCCCTTATCCTACTCCTACACTCCACTAACTGTGCTCATTTGCTATGAAAACTTGCGATTCACTATCCTAACCCTCATTTGCATAGGATTGCCGACTAATGCTTGGTTACATCTTTTAGACTGAGCTTCCCCACTTAGCAACCTCTACTCGGTGGCCATGTTGTCTTCAGCCTGCCATTCCCTTGCATTGTAAATTCAGAATAGCAATAAAATCCACATTTGTGTTTCTTAATAATTGATTTTCTGGTTTTTAGAGCACAGTGCTGCACTATACTTAAACATCGGAGATCGGGATAAAAAAAATTATTTTTATTTTGCATCGGTGAACATTGCCAATGCCCATATTTTTGGCCATTGGCATGCTTCAAATAAACAAAATAGTTGAGCCAGCAAACTGTGACGTGAAAAAAACTTTTATTAATAAATAATCATGAAAAACAACAAATAACCAGACCGGTTTTGGCCGGACAATATCATAGCCTTCCTCAGTGTAAAACAATTTGATCAATTGTTGTTGTTTAAATATGCCCAACTCAAAGATCATTGGTTCTTCCTAAAATTGTTCATTTAAACCAGGCGGGAATAATCCCCCTAGTTTGAGAATCCACTTTTTTTTTTAGAATTTAGAATGGCATGCCATCCTGTCTTGTTGGATCTATTACCTTTTATAATGTCAATAACCATAGAAGAAAATTTGGCAGTCTTATGTACCAAATGGTGTTTGTAGAGTGCATTATTTGCCTTTTTGTTCTTGATGTTATTAATATGTTCCGGTATTCTTAATCTGAATGGACAGGAAGTTTGTCCAATATAAAATGAGCCACAAGTACATGTGGCCAAATAAACCAGCCAATCACTGCTACAACTGGCAAAAAAGTTTAGATCATAAACCAAGGCACAATTTTTACTGGAAAATTGTTTAGATTTACTTACTTTATCACAGTGGGTGCAATGGCCGCATGGAAAACAACCCATCAAAGGTTCCCCCGTCAGTGTGGTCTGTGAATATTGTGGATGATTGTTCACATTACTATGTTTGTAGTGATTAAAACAGGAACTTAAATTTTTCCCTTTACGAAATGAAAATAAACATCTATCTGGTATGATACTTGCCACTTCATGATCACATTGTAAAATGTTCCAGTGTCTGTGCACACTTTGGATGAGGGTATCCGAGTTCCTGGCATAGGTAGTTACAAACCTAATGGGTTGTGGTGCAGTGATAGTATGATCTTTATAACTCAGTAATTCCTGTCTATCAAGTGCATTGACCCAATTGCTGGCCCTCACCACATGTCCCATACTGTAGCCCCTAGATCTAAACCTGCTGGTCAGGTCCTTCCTCTTTTGCTGAAATGAAGAATCCTGAGAACAAATCCACTTTATTCTGATAAATTGTGATTTGGGAATATTGCGTGCAATGTGTGGCAGATGGAAACTGGACGCATGGAGGACGGTGTTGTACTGAGGGTACTTCCTATATACTTCTGTACCTAGTGTATAATCAGGTAGTCTGTTAATTAATACATCCAAAAAAGTAATGGTGCTCATATTATAGTGTACAGTAAACTGCAGACCCCATATGTTGTTGTTCAAGTAAGATATAAAATTGGTTAATTGCTGGACCTATCCCTTCCACACCATCCAACAGTCGTCCAGATAGTGTCTCCAGATGTCAATATGTTCAAGAAAATTATTGTTTTGGCAATCATAAATGATGTCAAATAAATACGGAGCACAGAAACCAAGAAATGAAACACAAACAGGATCCAAGAAAGTGCTGGTGGAAACGCCAAATGAATGCCAAAGAGTGCTAAACACAGGACAAATTTATTGAAGTTAAGCGCTTTTCGTCTGCGTAGTACACAGACTTCTTCAGACAAAATACATTAATCAATAACAGCTTTTATACTGTCCTTAATTCCTTAATTGACTGTAAAATACAAGCAATCAGTCAATTAGGGACAGGAAAATATAGAAATAGGTGTTACCTACACATAAACGTCACTATAAATACAAGAATACAAAACATTGTTAAAAGTGATATGAAAGTAGCTAGAATTTAAAAATAGCTGGAATTAAAATAAGCTACAAAATAAGTTAACCCCACGAAATAAACTGTTTCTTAAATATTCTTAATTATGTGTATATGTTTAGAAATGTATGAATGCATTATAAATAAACATATATTTCTGCATCATACATAACCAAGTATAAACAAGTAAATGTATGTGTAAAATATAATATAATGTAATGTAAGCTCTTTGGAGCCACTGTATGTATATATAAGAATATGTAGAAAGTATATATACTAGTGGGAGTAACTGTGAATAACATACCCCCATAGCATATGAGTGTACCCTAGTTGAACTAGTTTAGTACATGTATTTTTTAAATTTTTTAAGTTGTAACTACAAATTATTAAGTATGCGTGTTCCTACATCCTATATAAGAAACATCCTACATACGTAAGAAAGAAACACTTTAAATGTATGTTTGTGTATATTTAAAGTGTATACATAAATATGTGTATGTATATTTAAAGTGTATACATAAATATGTGTGTGTATATAAGTATATACATACAGTGCAGGTACAACTACTCATTACATTCATACTGTCTCTAAAAATAGGAGTGCAAACAAACAGAACCATAATTCAGTAAAAAATGAGTAGGTAAAAAAGGAGGTGACATGAGGACAAAGTAAGGGTGTGAAAGTATATAATCTATCTTAGTAAATTTCTCAATTTAAGTAAAGAACTGATGGAACAACCCTCATTTAAACCAGGAAAAGCATAAGCATTAAGTCTGATCTGCCATCTCAGTTCTGATGCTTCCAATAGTAAATGTAAAGGAGCTCCTCTTTTGTTTTCAAGCAACTGGTCAATAACAATGAATTTAAAGAAATGGTCTTTACACATAGAAATGTGCTTAGCCAATGCATTCTCTTGCTTATCCTTACTTATAGCATATTGGTGCTCGTAGATCCGTTCTCATAACCTGCGTTCAGTTTTACCCACATAGAACCCTTCGCATTTTTGGCACTGTGCTAGGTACACAACCATGCGGGTGTTACAAGTGGATCTGCAACGCAAATTAAAGCATTGGTTGTTAGCCTTGTAGATACACCTGAAGAGGGCACCTATACTACAAATACCCCAACTCTGGTTACACTTAGACAGGTTCCTACTGGCAATACATTTAATATTAACACCAGACTAATTCTAACTTACAGTATTGATAGTCATTACACATTTGATATTATTAAAAAGAATTGGGACATCTTTAGGAACAACTTAACAGTACTAAGTAAAGTAGGGAGCAAACCAGAGATTACTTTCCGGAGGGGTAAAAACTTGAAATCCTTATTGGAACTTAACGACAACATCCCCACCCGAACACCTGGTATGTACAAATGCCAAAACTGCAACCAGTGTAAGCATGTTTTGGAATCTAATAGGTTCAAGGCTAACAACCAATGCTTTAATTTGTGTTGCAGATCCACTTGTAACACCCGCATGGTTGTGTACCTAGCACAGTGCCAAAAATGCGAAGGGTTCTATGTGGGTAAAACTGAACGCAGGTTACGAGAACGGATCTACGAGCACCAATATGCTATAAGTAAGGATAAGCAAGAGAATGCGTTGGCTAAGCACATTTCTATGTGTAAAGACCATTTCTTTAAATTCATTGTTATTGACCAGTTGCTTGAAAACAAAAGAGGAGCTCCTTTACATTTACTATTGGAAGCATCAGAACTGAGATGGCAGATCAGACTTAATGCCTATGCTTTTCCTGGTTTAAATGAGGGTTGTTCCATCAGTTCTTTACTTAAATTGAGAAATTTACTAAGATAGATTATATACTTTCACACCCTTACTTTGTCCTCATGTCACCTCCTTTTTTACCTACTCATTTTTTACTGAATTATGGTTCTGTTTGTTTGCACTCCTATTTTTAGATACAGTATGAATGTAATGAGTAGTTGTACCTGCACTGTATGTATATACTTATATACACACACATATTTATGTATACACTTTAAATATACATACACATATTTATGTATACACTTTAAATATACACAAACATACATTTAAAGTGTTTCTTTCTTATGTATGTAGGATGTTTCTTATATAGGATGTAGGAACACGCATACTTAATAATTTGTAGTTACAACTTAAAAAATTTAAAAAATACATGTACTAAACTAGTTCAACTAGGGTACACTCATATGCTATGGGGGTATGTTATTCACAGTTACTCCCACTAGTATATATACTTTCTACATATTCTTATATATACATACAGTGGCTCCAAAGAGCTTACATTACATTATATTATATTTTACACATACATTTACTTGTTTATACTTGGTTATGTATGATGCAGAAATATATGTTTATTTATAATGCATTCATACATTTCTAAACATATACACATAATTAAGAATATTTAAGAAACAGTTTATTTCGTTGGGTTAACTTATTTTGTAGCTTATTTTAATTCCAGCTATTTTTAAATTCTAGCTACTTTCATATCACTTTTAACAATGTTTTGTATTGTTGTATTTATAGTGAAGTTTATGTGTAGGTAACACCTATTTCTATATTTTCCTGTCCCTAATTGACTGATTGCTTGTATTTTACAGTCAATTAAGGAATTAAGGACAGTATAAAAGCTGTTATTGATTAATGTATTTTGTCTGAAGAAGTCTGTGTACTACGCAGACGAAAAGCGCTTAACTTCAATAAATTTGTCCTGTGTTTAGCGCTCTTTGGCATTCATTTGGCGTTTCCACCAGCACTTTCTTGGATCCTGTTTGTGTTTCAATCATAAATGATGTGTTTTTCCATATAGGCCATAAATAAATCCGCATAATCAGGGCAAATGAAGCTCCCATTGCTGTGTTTTTCATTTGCCAATAACAAATATCTTGATGAAAGAAGACGTTATTGGTGAGAACATGTTTTGCTAAACCAACCAGAAAAAAATTAAAGTCTGGTTGATATAAGCCCGCCACATCCAGCCAATAAGCCAGGGCCTCCAAACCTGCTTGATGTGGAATGTTGGTATATAAAGCACTTACATCAAGCGTACACATGAACCAACCAGGTACAAGCAGGGTGTCTGAAATAATTTGTAAAAAATTGGTGGTGTCTTGCAATCGTGATCGTACTAAATACAGCAAAGGCTTATGATGTTTTGTGAGGTATAAAGACAATGGTTCGGTAATATACCCTTTCCCTGATACAATGGGTCTGCCAGGTGGGTTTACAGGGTCCTTATGGATTTTAGGTAGAAAATAGATATATTGACTTGCCGAATCCTGAATCATAAGCTGATGCATGGTATCATTAGTAATGATAGCTTTGTCTCTAGCCCAGACCAAGAACTCCTCAATCTGTTTTTTAAACCTAAAGGTCGGATAAATGGGCATTTCAGAGTAGTATCTCTTGTCTGAAAGTTGCCTTTTGGCCTCATTGTCATAATCACACCAGTTTAGAAGCACTACAGCCCCACCTTTGTCAGCAGAGATAATAACTATATCTCTGTTGTTCTGTAGTCCCAGAATAGCTTGTTTCTCAGCTAAAGTGATGTTATGAGGTTTAAAACGTATATCAGATCTAGAAAAGTGAAGATCTTTGAGAATGCTATTCTGGAACTGATGTACCATAGGATGCATAGGAGGAGCAAAACATGATTTATGATATACAAATTTATCATGACTGTAATTGCTATCTGTATCACCAAAACACAACCTCAGATTCACATTTCTGAAAAAAGACATCACATCTTTGGCCAATATGTTCTCAGGAACCATGAAACCCAGTATAAAAGTAAGACCTTTATTTAGAATTGACAAGTGAATGGGTGACAAAACAAAATCAGACAAATTTAAAACATTCACATTTGGATTGACATTTATTTCTGCATTGCCATTTTCAACAGACTTTGTATGTTGCTGATGCCTCTTATGTTTACGCCCCCCACGCTGGTATCTGGGCCTAAAGGGATGGGTCCTGGTGTCCTTTTGGGGGACGGTGAGCCTGATACTGCCTGCAACTCATTATCAGTACAGGATGAGGTATCATCAGTCGATGAACCAGTATCTGGACTCCGTTTCCTAAGAATAGATCGGGGTCTCTTCCTTTTGGGAGTTCTTACTGGATAAGATGTAAATCTGACATGTTTACTGAGATTAGAAAAAGGATTTGCACTTTGGTAATCCACTTGATCTCTTTGAATTTTTTTAATCTTCCTAATCCTGAGTTGTTCTTCTAAATTGTTGAGGTCTGTTGCTACCTTATTAAGTTGTTTACTGAAAAAAGATTCTCCTTCAAATGGTTTGACTTCACCAACTAGCTTGGTGACTGCACTTATTTCCCTGTCAATTACCCAATCATGAAACTTGGATAAAGCTTCAACAAAAGACATAGTAGCTTGTTGTTGTATGGCTGTCCGTTGGTTATTGAGTTCTTCATCAGCTTCCCCCACATGGGGTTGTATATGTATTCTCAAACCTCTTGGGGTTATACCTTTGGCAATATAAGCCTTAAACAATTTGGAATGACAAACATTAGATCTAAGAGATCTGAGATGTTTGTGTAGCTGTTCAAAAGCTATTGCACAAATGGATTCAGGACCCAATTGGTCACTTGTGCTAGTATTGTTCTGTGTTAAAGAGCCCAGACCAAATGCTCAAAGGTCCTCCCTATCAGCTAATAGACAGTGACCAAACTGGAGAGATCCATTATTCAATTGAAACCTAAGATAACTGAGATGGTATGCTCAAAAAAAAAAAATTCTGTTTGTTTGATATTACTGACAATAATAGCCCAATTTAAATTGCTATGTCAGCAAACAGGATCCAAATAAGATAAGAATAAAAATAATAATAATAATAATAAAAGGACAATAACAGCCTGAAAATTATTACTAAACAAGCTATTAAAATATAATCAAGGCTGCGTCCCTTTATAGATTACTTAAATGGAAACTCCTCACTGTTGAAACCATCTGTGTAATAGATACTTTTTGGCCAAGGTTATAAATAGTATAGAATCAATATACCAAAAGACAAAATTGTGTTGAAACGTGGAAGTCAATAACCAATTGATTAAGTCCAAATACAAAAACTGGGTCGATAAAAATAGCCTCAGAATAATAAATGCAGTCAAAAAACCAATATAGTGATACAATTATATGAAGAACTATTACTTCATATTTGTTCCAACTAAAAATGAATTCGGAAACCAAGAAAATGGGTTAGATATAAGTATCCATACAAATATTGATGTACTCAATCTTGGTTGAATAATTGATGCTCTTACCAAACCCGGCAGAGCATGGCCTAGTGAACCCCCCCCCCACACACACACACAGTAATGTTATGTTTAAATGATATAGTTCCTGGTCAACTGACCTGATTATTGGCAAAAAATATTTGAAAAATACACAATATACTATCTGCCTATGTGTGTATATATACACTGTGCCTAAATAGCAAAGATATATAAATAGTTAAATATGCCAAATGGCTCTCTAATGGTTAACCCTATTGGCATGCTTCCTCGACTGGATGCATCCTTTTTTTGGAGCTGTCACGGCTCTGTTTTGGTATTTGCAGAACCGTACTCAGTTGTCAACTGAGTACATTTCTGCAAATAACACCACTCTTACTCGGACAGGTTCGGGTTTCCTGGATCGCAAATTTACCTCATTTGCATAGCTTTCACCTGCAATTGAGGTAATTTGCATATCCAAGCCCTGTCCATGTAGGACTCATTTTGGGAGCTCTGTTGCATGCCCCTACCGGCTGTTCCTGGATCGCTCGGTGGACATGTTGGCTGCATGGAGTCTTACTCTACTCTTAGACTCCGTGCAAGCCTTCGTGAATCCGGCCAATAGACTTGCACCCTTCTGTTATTCCATGGTTGTAGCATTTATAACATTAAAATGAAGTCTACACATACCTGTTTTAGTAACTAATCAGGGTGGTAAAATATATAAAATAATTCTAATAGAAAGATTATGTATGTTACAATGCCCAGAACATAACAGGACAGGAATATGCAAAGATTTTTAAATAAGAAATGTAAATTTTCTTGGATTGCTTTATATTAGTTTTCTAATAGGTATGTGCTGGTATAAATACAACTAGTGTAGAGCACACTGATATTATAGAACGCATACACTGTATTAAGCTTTGAGATTGTAAAGCAAAGTTTTTATCTGTTTAAAAAGTGTTTTATGAACGACGATTTAAAGATGGATAGAAAAAGCTTTACTTTATTTACTTTTACTTGACCATGCTGCACAACAAAGAATAATTTTGACATTGTAGAACCACATTGTATTTAAGGTGTCTTATACCTTTAAGGAGAAGTGATGTCATGATCACTATAAATAGAAGGAAAGGGGCGGAGTACAAACCATTTGAAAAAGTTTTCAAACCTTTGGAAATTAAAAGCGTTTTACTTGTGTTGTTTTAATTAACCAAAAATATTGAAGTTGGTATCGCTTAATAAATACTTTTTACTTCAAGCAATACAGAGTCGCTGGTGTTTGGATATAAGGTTTACATCACTTGGAAACAAGCTCAAAGAAAGGAAATTTTGTCAGGTACATTTGCTATACTTGGTCTGTTTTTCTGCAGCTATTCCAGGCCTTAGGGCTTCATTAAGCCCAGGAAACACTTGTGTATTTAAAACCAGTTGCCACATTAATCCCTGGACCAACATGTGGTCCTCAATAATTTTTCCTTTTGCATCTCTTTGAACTTGTTCTATTACAAAATATTTGAACTCATGTGTTGGATACTCTTTTATGTGTCTATATAGGGCATTAAATTCACTTTTATTACGTATATCTCGCTTGTACTCATAAATCCTTGCTTTCACCTTCCTAGTCATTTTGCTTCTATACAAGGCAGAACACCTTTAGAACTTAGCAGCATACACAACCCAACTAGAGACACAATTATGTTTTCCTTTATTATTCACCTTATGTCCATTCAAATGAATGGAACTACCCGTTAATATAAACTTACATGTGGAACAACACCCATATTTGGACATTTTATTGACCAATTCCCCTCCCATATTATTTGAAACAGCCATTTCAAAAAGGTCTTTAAAACATGTACCCTTCCTATATACTGTTGTTGGCACAGAACCTAACAATCTCAGAAGCTGAGTGTTAGAAGAAATAATAAACCAATTGTTCTTAATGATACTTGGAATATTCCATGAATCTCAGATATAAGTAATAATACAAGGTTTGGAAAAATCCTTGGGGGCCACTTCCCCCTTTGTAAAAATACCAGATTAATAGTTAACCATATCCTCAATATTAACATGGTTAACAATATTAACATTGTCAGCCCCCTCACTTCTGCTGTCTAATAAGTTAACCAGAAGATGCTGATACATTTTCTTAAATCTTTTCTCAACTACCTCTTCCATAATGGGGGTTACAAATATTGAGGATATTCCTGCTTCCGAAACATTTCCAAAAGTTTGTCTACTTCATATAAAAACAACTCGTCAGCAGACACCATTCTGGCCAATCTAACCAGCTGTCCCTTTATGACAACCTTCTTCTGAAATCTGGGGTGATAACTTTGAAAATGTAAATAAGTATAGGAGAAAGTGGATTTCCGATGAATGTTAGACTCAAAACAATTCTTATCATAATTTTTCATAATTTCAATGTCCAAAAATAGAATTTTGTTCTTATCAAAAGTATGAACAAACTTCAGAAGCATTGTGGTGTTATTTATGTACTCCAAAAAGTCAATCTGCTAAGCCTCATTGCCCTCCACAAAATAAAAATGTTATCCAAAAAGCGGGTGTAGAACAAGAGAGTGAAACACATAGGGCAGGATTCACGAAGCCTCCGTGTAAGAGTTACAAGGCTTACACGGAGGCTGCAGTTAAACGGTGTGATGTCAGCATGCCATGCATATGCATGAGGGCATGCTGAATCACACCTAAGGCTAACATGGTCTGTGTAAGACAGTAGGGGGCGTGTCTGTAGGGCGAGCCCTGCAAACAGACACACCCCCAGAAGAGTAAAAGTCCCGAAAGTAAACCCCCATGACAGAGTCCGTGTAAATGTGAATAAACACAACACAACACATGCCCCCACAGACTATGAACATAAAATGTATAAATGAATATCTTATATTTTTTTTATAAGTTGTAAAGATGTTTGCCCGTGAGTGCGCTCGTTTGCGCGGGCGTGCCCGGTGAGTAGCCACAGTTAGCAGTCAGTGGAAAAGCATATAAGAACTAAATATGCAAAGTAAGCCAAGAAGCAATAGTGTAGCGATAGAGACATTGGCTGAAGAAGAGGCAGTCATGGTTCGAGCCCCCACAACATCAATTTTTATTTTTAGTGAAATAAGCACGAAACAATTCCCTGACATATATGTACATATATAAAATTATATTTGATGTAAAATGTAATGAAATGGGCCATGTATTTTGAAGAAATGTGAGATAATAAAAAAAAATGTCAGATGTGCCTATAGCTGAGCTACAGTCTAACAAGTTGAGTATATCTGCCTGTAGGTGAGCAGTGTTTTAACAGGTTTAAAATGAGTGCCCGTAGGTGAGCAGTGTTTTAACAGGATTAAAATGAGTGCCCGTAGGTGAGAAGTGGTTTAACAAGTGTAAAATGAGTGCCCGGGGTTGAGCAGCATTTTAACATGCTGAAACTGTGTGCCCGTAGCTGAGCTGAGTGTAATATGCATGCTGACAGCCAAACGACACGTAAACCAGTGTGGCCCATTTGCGCGGAGCTGTGCACCGTGTCAACAAGCTAACTGATGGGCAACGTTGAGCAAGCTGTATCAAAACTGCTTTTACACAGACACACCTCCTAGCCTGTGTAGACAGTCATAAAATATAAAAACCAATGGCCAGGCTCGAACCCAGGATACCATGCATCATAGTCAAAGTACTGAACCACTAAGCCACGACAGTTGCACTTGGGAATGCAGTAATAGCATATATATAGGAATGAATAGAAAGAGGAGCATGTCAAAGCAGGTTTTGTGAAGCTGATACAATTCCAAAATGGCCAATCACAGATAAGTGCGGGGAAAAATGGCATATATAAGCCCCATAGGCGGGAATACACAGCATAACCGATTGTGGAACCGACTTGCAGCCAGGATGGCAGGTGTAGGAGAGGGTAGTTGCTTCCAAGCACAGAGGTGGGGCATTGAGGAGTCCAAATATATGGTTTGGCTCCTTGTCCATGATCATGAGGCCCAACTCATGCAGGGCCAGGTCCTGTGGGGAGCATATAGGGCTGAGGCATGGGACCGGTTGGCACATGATCTCACCAGTGTCACAGGAATACCAAGGACTGGTGAACAGGTCCATCACCACCATGCGGACCTGAAGAGATGGAAGCAGGACCAATTGAACCATTGGATCCAGGAGGCCCGGCAAATGCCCAACGCCCCACTACTGAGTAAGTTACATGTAATTATTTATGTAAGAAATTAACCTAGCTGATATTATGGAGATGTGTATTCCAATATTACTTCATTTATATTACAGCTGCAGGTGTCCGTTCCATGAACCGTCAAGCCTATGCCGATAGGCTGGTGCGGTTGCGCCACTAGGCAGGTCAGTAATTCTCTCCCTGTAACTTTAAAAAAATATATAAGTATGACAGCTTGCAAAAGAGTGCAGTGTAGTCACTTATTAATAAAATGTGCAAGTAACAGTGTAAGAGAGTTTGCAAGTATTGCTTGATTACAAAAGTGTGATGCAACCTGTAATCCAAAAATAAAAATGAAACCTGTAATATAATAGTACATAACCTGCAACAGGCTGAAAAGTACAGCTACAGAAGCTGAGTAAAACACATGTGTGAAATATATCCCTGTTTAAATTCTGAAACATGACACAAGTGAGACTGTTGGAAAGGATTGTTATAACTAAAAGTAAAACATGTCAATAAAGCCTAGAATTAAGTACCATCCTGAATTGTAAAAATAAAACAAGTGAGAGAGTGTGAGAAAGAGGTATGAATCCACCAATAAAGTAGTAATAACTCCTGAATAAAGTATACTGCAGTCAGTACAGAATGAAATGAATGTGACAGGCAGAACCAAACAGCAACATGTGTTGAAAAAAGTACTGAAGCTGGAATGTGTGTCCCAAAATCTGGATATGTTGCTCTCAGTTTGCAATATGCAGATAGTATGGTTGTATGAAATACCAAACATCCACAGTTGTCTATAGCCATATAAAGCAAATGTAGCAGGATGATGTAGCTGAACAGAGCCAGATATGAATGTGTATGAATAAATATGAAATGTATATTGATGTAGCAGTAACATTCCTATCACCAACCTGAATTAGTTATCACATAGGAAACTGTAGTTAGACCTGTAGTGTGTATATATCTGCAGCTAGTAGAAATGTACAGCATATGTATAGGTATTTGAAGTTGTTAATGAAATATTTCTTCACCCTACCCTATAACCACAAATAACCCATTCCACGTGAAATGGGTATGTGCATTCACAATTAACACCCCTGGACATTTGTCCTGTTGGTTCATACATATTTGCATGTACGTTGATGCATGTGCACTGTTCATACATCCAAACCTGATGGCCTGTTGCCATCAATCAACCCTGCATGTTGTTGGATTGTGTATTGCTGTTCAAATTATGCATGTGTTATGCTTGCTGTTCAATGGCTTGAATTTATGGGTGTTTGGTTAATGGGAATACTAATGCATGATGTTACAACTAATTGTGAATGGTATTGTACGTTACTAACCCAAACTGTCATAAAATAATGCAAAACATAGGATGACAGGGAAGGCGGGTTCCAGCGGACCCACCTCTCCCACCTCAGCTGGCAAGTGCACCTGGCAGTAGTGCCCAGGCCGGACCCTCCTCCGGTGGCCCTGTGCCACCTGCGGGTGGAAGCACTGCAGGGGATGGGGCTCGTCCACCCTCTGCAAGCATGGCCGGAGGAGAACATCCACTCACCCTCTGTAGTGTCCGGACTGTGGTGCGTAGGGAGATCCAGCATGCTGTGCTTGGGCCCCTATGCCAGCTTGAGGCACGGGTGGCACAACTCATGGGTGTGCCTGCTGCCTGGCCTACACAGCCCCCAGCACAGCCCCATCCTGGGCAGTGAAGGCACAGTGGCAACTGCCCATGGGCGGGGATCTCAGTTCCACTGTTGCCATCTGTGGGCTCATGGGCTCGAGATATCCAAACATCCATCCCCATCAATTGTGTAACCCCCCCACATGTGTCATACACCACCCCTGTATGCATTTTGTTTGTCTTGTCTGTTAACCTCCCCTACCTACCTCCCCAGCTATACCGACTTCCTGTACCTGACATACCACTCTCACCTGGAAAAAAAAAAGGCACTCTGTACCCAAAAAAAAATTACGCCCCATACATAGCTGCCCATTTTGCACACGTCTGCTGGACATGTAAACTGGCAATTACAATTGGCTGTACAACAAATATTATTGTTGTCCTCACACCTCTCTCAGGGGTGGAAGGCTTCAGACTTCACACCAAATTACAAACATATGCACAGCTGTTGCCGATGAAGAAATGGGCCTTTCCTACATCCCTCCTGCCAAACCCGAGCTTGTTTTCCTACTGTCCTACCCTCTTTGTGCCCCCTTTTTCACCACTTTCCTATCTCCCCATTTTATTTTCTTTAAAAGAAAATAGCGCGGGTGTGCGCGAGAGTAAGCACTTTTAAGCAGTAGTAGGCGGATGTGCGCTTCTTTGCGCTTAGCTAAGCATGTGTGCGCGAAGCTAAGTGGCAGTGCGCATGCGTGACCTCCGCGCAAACCAGCGCTAACCCGCTTACAACTGCTTAAAAGTGCCTTACTCATTCTGAATGACAAGGCCTGTAGTTTTCTCAGCAGCAAAATAAAATACCTCTGTCAGTCTTGAACCCAGGACCTTGGAAACACTAGTCTGCATGACTTACCACTAAGCCATGACTGCTATACAAGAACATTGTGCTGAAACAAATATATCATAAAATAGTAGGAATTAATGTAAAGGGAATATAGCAAGTCTAGTACACAAAGCATGTCATGAATATTTACTGTCAAATCTAGTGGATTTTTAAAATAGTACTGTGTGCTGAGAAACAGTCATGCTAGTTGGTAGCTACTAGGTAATAATGTCACAGTAGCATTTGGCAAGCCACACACATACTGAGAGCAGGATAAATACTGCCATAGTTGAATAGTTAAGAGATCAGACATAGCAATTGTGACTGAGTTACAGGGATGTCCCTGATGTGAAAACAAATGTCAACTGTGCCCCACTGACACCCTGTCAAATGTACTAACAGTAGGCAGAAATGTGTAACTACACATGTAATGGTAACTATGACTGACTGAAGGTATGCACCACCTGCACGTCACAAATGGTGTACTAATACATATGCTTGAAATAACCCACAGTCACAACTGCAGAATATCAGAATATGTCATTGGAGTAACCCACTGCTATGTACCATTCCATGAGGTTGATAAAAGATGCACCGGAGAGTATCTGAGGCCTGCTCAGCAGCATGATCAAATACCCCTGTAAGTGTCAAGGCCCACACCATGGCCAGACCACACTGCATGCAGTAACACCCTACCACAACAAACACATAGGGAATTGCTGCCCAAACAGATTTAGCAAGCATTACAAGCTGTGAATGTATATGGAAAATAGGAAAGCCATAGCAACACAATACAGGAAAGACACCTAGCAGGCATACAAGGAGTGAATGTAAAGGCCAAATATTGAAGCCATAGCAACAGATTACAAGAGCCACTGCTATATACCAGTTACACCACAATCCCCACAGGAAAGCACACATACCCATATACACAGTATTACTAGTCGTACGTGTCAGTTTACATACTCACGGAGAAGAGGACACTGGAGGAAGGAATACTCAGCTTACAGAACAACATGCATTGCAGTGTCTACAACACAGCCTGAAATATGAGAGACATACCAACCCTTACACTCACAGAACAGTGTCCACAGCAAACCAGCATGGTCCCCACCCTGATAATCTGAAAGGGCTATGTCTACCTAACAAACATTTTTATAGCACAGTCCTGTAATCACAGTGAGAACTGCAATCACTACACAACAGGCTGCATGCAATTAGTAAATGCTGGCTAACAATTGGTGCAGAGGCCATCACATGGACATGTGCAGATACCTACAAAAGCATCCTGTACTCCCAGTCCACACATGCAATACTTTCATTGCACCCACTGGAGGTAGAGAGAGAGAGAGAAAAAAGAAAGAAAGAAAGAAAGAAAGAAAGAAAGAAAGAAAGAAAGAAAGAAAGAAAGAAAGAAAGAAAGAAAGAAAGAAAGAAAGAAAGAAAGAAAGAAAAAAAAACCTGTAACAACAAAACAAAGAGGCTGACAGCAGGCCAAGTAACTGAAAGCCTACGCAAACAGCTGCAACAAACACAGGTAATGTAATGTACTACTATAATACTCGACATACTGTGAACCCTCCAGATGTGTTATTGGTCTGTATCTATGTATATGAAGATGTGCATAGGGCCGGAAACATACTGCAACTGTCACTGAAGGTTCCACATACATATGTATGTGACGGTAGCTATGTGCACATAGCAATGTAGGTTGTAGTGCAATGTACAAGTAGGTTGTACAGTAATGGATGTTCAGCAGTACATTACTGTGTGTATACAGATGTGGAACTAAAAAGGAGTATATATATATATATATATATATATATATATATATATATATATATATATATGTATGTATATTGAGATATGTATGTATATATATATATATATATATATATATATATATATATATATATATATATATATATATATAATATGCATATGTGTATACATAGATAGAGAGGGATGTAGAAATACATAGACATATATAGTTTCACAGTGTCATAGTTTAGTACTAGGCTATCTGCAGACAGTGTATAGAATAGATTTAGAAACTTGCGCCTCTGTATAGTAGTGACACAGTGAAGACCCCCCCCTACATAATAGCATTAGTTTACTGTGCCTCTGTCTAGTAGTGACACAGAGATGACCCCTGCTGTAAACCTATGATCTCCCATCCTCTCGTCTAGAATGCACAAGAAGAGTGTCAGTGAGGGTCTCTGCCTAACATGAACTGGGATCCTGTTCCACAGTATGGGAAGCCTCTTAGTGATGAATCTGTCCCTACAGTATGTCCTATTCATATGTGTGCTGAGGTTTAAATCCGTAGCTGTTGTGGTTCTGATTGATTTGGATTGTATGAGGTGGAGCATGTCCATCAATACCTGATTGGACATGGCCTACTACATCAGGCACAGATCACCCCTACGTAGGCAGTATGCTATGGAATAGAGCATGAGTTACATTAGTCTGGCAGCATATGACAGTTCTTGCAGACCCTTGATCCTCCTGGTGATGTACTTATGGGGTCCCCCTAGCTGTTGCCAGTGCCAGGTGAGGTACATACCAAATGGGGCATAGTACGCAGTCATGGGCCTGATAAGGGAGGAGTATACGGGTACAATGACCCCTTTTGATCTGGATGTGAATCCCTTCATGATAAGGTGGGCAGGCTAGGAAGTCTATCCAACCACTTTGGCAATGTGGGTGTCAAATGAGAGGTCAGCATTGATCAGTGTCACCAGGTCTCCAATTATTTTGTCTGTACTCAGTGGGTTACTGTCTATGTGATAATATGTGGGTATCTTGTCCATCCAAAAGGGTATGAGTATACATTACGTGGTATGCAGTTTAAGGTCATGACTCCGGCACCAGTTGTTGGTGTCCGTGAGGCCTGTCAGTAGGATGTTTGTGTCAGCTGGTGTATTGACTATGGCGCCTAGTATGCAGTCATCTTTGAACATTGTCAGCCACTACCCTCCCATGTCTGATTCCACATTTGAGAATTATATGCCGAACATGAGCGGTCCCAGGACAGAGCCCTGTGGGACACCACTTGTGACTGGCTCTGAGTCTGACATGGCACCAGTGAGTTTGACTGTAGGGTTTCTATCCGTTAGCCAGTTTGCAACCCATCTTGTGACATATGGATTTACATTTCAGCTGTTGATCATGTCTATGATGCCAGAGTGCGGTATTGTGTCGAAAGCCGTAGGCAAGTCCAGGTAGGCTGTATGGACCGCTGTACCCTCATCAATGGCTCTAGTGACTGAATTGAAAAGGTCAACCAGGTTCATAAGGCAGGATCTGCCCTCTACAAAGCCAAACCGGGTGGGATCAAGTGTCTAAGTCCCCAATGTCTCTGTGTATGAGTACCATAATGATCCTTTCCATAGCGTTGCAGACCAGGCTGGTTAAGCTTATGGGGCGGTAGTTACCAGGGTCTGCAGAGATGCCTCCTATGTGGAGTGGGACTACTGTTGCTGTATGCCAATGTCCAGGTACATATGCTGTAGTAATGCTGCGGCTGAATAGCATTTAATGTGCATGTGTAGCACCTCTTGCAGTTCACGTAGCATGCAACCCGCAATACCGTTGGGTCCCATTGATGCTGTGTGTACAGCTTTGCTGGGGGTGGTTCCCAGCTGGACATCTGAGATGACAGGGAGGTTACAGTCAGCTGGGATAAGTAATTCCTCATGTGTGGGTGAAGGAGGGGAGAATCTGCACTGAACCTGTCTGCCAGAATGTTGGCATTATCTGTGTGTTCAGTGTAGCGTTTGTCACTGTGAACTAACTGTGAACACAACTGAGGGTTCCCACCCAGGTGTGTAACATAGCAGAAGAAGCCCTTGTGGTTATCTGTAGTGTCCATAGCGATGTCCCTCTCATTGTTGGCCTTGCATGTTTATATGACAAAATGTATCTTTCTACTACTGCTGATCAGAGATGCCATAGCTCTATGGAATTATGCTCTGCCGTGCAGTAGCTACCTTCTGTTGTTATACAATTTGTTCAATGCTGGGGTCCACCAGACAGGACGCCTGCCCTTGGTGGAGAGGGTCATGGTTTCATTTGTGATTGCATGATCCATGCATTCTTGGAGATGTCCGTAGAAAGCATATGTGAAGGTATCTGCATTGTGGGAAGTGGTTTACACTGGCCCAGTGGGCATTAAGGATCCCAACTCAGTTATAAGAAGTGTTAAAGTCAGCATGTGAGAGATTTCCCACTGTAGTCTTTTGTGTTGTGGGGGAGGTGGGATATGTATATCCAGGGGGAATAGTCTGTGGTCAGATGTGACTAGTGAGGGGTATACTTCCAGTGTGTAGCACATTGTCCCCATGTTTGTGATGATCAGATCTAGTATATTATCTCCTGTTGTGGGAGAGGTGACTAGCTGTTCCATTGCATTTGACTTAGTGAATTCCAGGAACCTTTGGGCTAGGGTGTTTGGGGTAGAATATTGCACCCAGTGTATGTTAGGGTAGTTGAAGTATCCCAATATGATGGTGTGTGGTGGGACATTCATTCCCTCCAATGTCTTCAGGAAGGCTGACTGTGGTTCCTGAGATTGGGAGGGTGGTCTGTAACATGCTACCAGTTGTATAGCAGGTTTGCCTACAGTTATCTGCACCTGGATGGCCTGTGATGCTTCATGTGTTGCCACTAACCTGGGGGTGTGTGAGTCCTTCATGAATATGGACACAACCCCTCCCTTTTTGTGTTGTCCCGAGTCCTGGGGCCAAAAAGCATGATATGGGGTATAGCCTGGTACCGCTGGTGTGCTCTCAGGAGCCTTGAACCAGGTTCTCACTTACTGCACAGACATCGGGATTGGTAGAATATGTACGCACATGTATATGTAATACACACATACATATATAGATATCTGTATAGACATATACATATACAGATAGATCTGACTGACAACAGATATGTCTGTATATGACTATCTCTCTATCTCTCTGTCCCACCCCCTCACACTCTCACTCTCCCTGTGTCTCTCACTCACTCTCTCCCCACATCTATATGTATATATCTACATCTATATATACATATTTTATATAAATATATACAAACATATATATAACTATATATAGATATAAACATATCAATATATATATACATATATATATATATATATATATATATATATATATATATATATATATATATATTGACTGTGTGAGGCACATGTGTGCAGATGTCTTGCAACAGGTGCCTGGTGTCAAAGGCATGGAGTGAACACCAGTGTGGATACTGGAGTACCATACCCCATTCAAAAACACTGACACCAGTAACCACCACATATGTACATGCCTGCCCACCACTGCATGTGTTAGGGGGGAACAGGGGCAACAAGTGTACAATAGGCTCCACATTGATATACACAGTGGCACACTAGTCCTGTAATACCTATACATGGAATGTGTCAGCGGACATGGTGTGTCAGCTATGGACATGTAGGTCACTGTACCCCTCCACACCCCACAATGTCCTACACGGTATGTACCTCCCATGACAGCTACAGATATGGAGAAGGACACAGACATATGCAAGTAACTGTGTCAATGCACTCAAACACCACAGTGCGCACACAGACTACCTACATAGAGGTTACCACTGCTGGATATACATAGTTTGGTCTAACAACCATGGTAACACCTCCAACATCCACAACACAAATTACCTACATCTGTCGTCCTTGTCACTGCAGTATAGAGCACATGGTGGAGGTACAGGACCCTACCCACAGATATGACATACCCTGTAGTAGACCACACAGAATTAAAAAGCAAGGCTCCCCATGAGTAGATGTCAGACATACCCCTGCTGAATGTTATGCAGATAGGTAATATGCCATATGAGTCACCCTGTGTAACTGTTTGTAAGGAGCAGGGTAGGATTATAACACATGTGTCACAAGGGGCAGGGTAGCATAACAGTATGCTGCTGTAGGCCCAGGGCCAAAAGCACACTACCTACCTAAGACACAATGCACACCCATGAACACATTGCAAACTGAATATGTGAGGTGGAATGAGTGTGCTAGTGACTAGGTGCATGTTGTGTACTGGTGTGATTGCTCACCATGACTCTCTGTCTGTCATGGTAGTGTGTGTCCTTGGTGTGAGGCCAGAGACAGGTGTGTGAGGTATTGCGATCAACACATACTACATTGCCATATGTTGTGCTGTGTTACCCTGTATGTCACTGTGGTGTAGGTAGGGTTATGGAAAGTAAGAGTAGTGTGCATTACCAGTGAAATATGTAATGTGCATTGTGTGCAGTGCATGGGCTGATAATGTTCCCCATACAGTACCTTGATACAAACCCCCAGTGTGAGGTTGTGTATTGTACCTGAAACAGTGTGTTGACTGCTGCAGTATACTAGTCTGTCGTATGGAGTGTGCCAGGTACTGTTGCACAGTTGTCGGATGAGCACTGACATCTGGTCATTTACATGTGTATCCCCCAATAGACAGACAGATGCTATATATGGTGCTTAAGTTATATCACTGCAGTCAAGTATTATGTGTATTATGTGTGCCATAGTTTGCTGACAGATATTGCTGACATATTTTCCTTCTCCTTTTCAGGGCTATGGTTCACCAACGGAACCCTGTCTACTCCGTTGCAGAGGAGGAGGAGATACACCAGAGCCTGGTGCGGGATTTCACTGTACTCTTTTCCCGCACCAGCCAGAACCAGCAGGAGAGGGCTGCACTGTGGCAAGACCTGGTCCATCGGGTAAATGAAATAGGCACACATAACCGGACATATGAGCAGGTACGCCATCACTGCAGTGATATAATTAGAAATGTCTGTCAGCGTGCGTTGGAGATCCACAGGCAGCACCTTGCCACAGGTGGTGGGGTGGCTAGACATCCCCCCTCACCAGACTGGCGGGACTACTCCTAAGTGTTGTGGCTCCAGCACAACAGCAACAGCAGCAGCATACATGTGTAATGATGGAGGCTGGAGCCACACAGCAGCAGGGCACAGAGCGTGCAGGTAACATGCCATGTGTATAGTTGACCATTCTGTACACTGTTAGGTTATTAATGTGTGAGGTGTGTCCTCGTTTTGTAGCTGTAATCTTTGTAATTATTGTGCAATAGTGATATACTCAATATCTGCAGTACACCTGTGGAAGCTAACTGTTGCACTACTGAACTGTAACATGTCCACAGTATCAATGGCACAGTTGTGCCCACTGATGATAAATGTCTCTTTACTCCAGGTCCCTCTGGTGTAACAGCAAGGCAGCCTATCCATACTGGTGAGTGTGTAATACCATTACCTTCAATACTCTGTATACTAATAGTAATAATAGGCTGAAGCAGTAGTGCTATGTGTTTGATTGCAGGTGTGTTTGTGTCTGTGGGATGATATCTCATATACTGAGGTGTGTGCATGTGTGCATGTGCCCATGTGTGCATGTGTGCATGTGCCCATGTGTGCATGTGCCCATGTGCCCATGTGTGCATGTGTGCATGTGCCCATGTGCCCATGTGCCCATGTGTGCATGTGCCCATGTGTGCATGTGTGCATGTGTGCATCAGTGGTGACATTGTGTACACATTGTAAACTGTGTTTCCTGTGTTACTCCCACAGGGTCTGGTGCTGCTCTGGTGTCGTGCAGCAGGGAACCTGAATCAGCTGCTGTGGATAGTGATGATGATGATACCTGTGTAATGGCACAGGTAGGTGTGCCAGGGTCGGTCATTGGTCAGCCAATTGACACTACACAGCTATCGACCCCATCGATGCGCACAGTCATCCTGCCAATACATCCTTTGTCACCAATGTCCCTAGGTGATGGACAGGATACAATGGGCATTGACCGGGGTTATGTGGTACCGGTGGCACATGCATCCCCACACAGCAGCCATGGCCAGGGTCCTGACACGGTACCACACAGGCAGACGTCCATGGGTTCTCGTGGGAGCATCCGTGGGTGTACCACCCTTGTCAGACATGCCCACAGAGGTCTTTCAACCTCAGCTATGTTTTGGGCTGTAATGCAGGCACAGTCACGTATGGAACGGTACACCAGACAGGGTCTGAGGGAGCTGAGAGCATGTCGCACAGCCATGAGTGACAGTATGCGTGATGTTGCGGCTGCCATCCGCAACTTCACCGAGGTCATTGACAGACGTTGGGGGGACACATTAGATCTGTTCCACAACTACATGTCCATGAGCCAGGGCAATGGTGGACGGTTGAGGCATCGACATGGCCGTATGCCAGCAACAGCAGCAGCTGGCAGCCATCTCAGACGACAACAGGCCTGTGGCTGCTCACATAGTGCCAGCAGCAGCCCCAGCAATGCTGGGTCTGTGCTGTCTTCAGACCGCCCCAGGAGACCATGTGCACATGGCGCTGGACAGTCCCAACAGGGACCTGTATCCAGTCACCAACCACTTGCTTCTGATGACAGTACCCAGTCTGGCTTAGTACCTGATACGGTCCATAGCACCCCTGCCAGGCACAGGTACCGTGTCCGTGGCCACAGACAGTGATCTGCATGACCTGGCAGGTACAGTCTCTGGCTGTCCACAAACACCTGTATATGGCAGCCATGAGGTGGGATTGTGTGCATTCATACACACATGCAAAGTGATAACACCTATGGCTACCGCATACACACACACACTGCATCAACATTGCCCCATCTTGTACTGTTTTCACTCACCAACACACACACACAGACATGACAATTGGTTGTATCAGTGGCAGACTCAGGCATACCAGGTACACACCCTGTGCATATGATGAAACTGTGCCACCTCCTGCAATCTTTAAAATCGGTGCAGGAACAGGTTAACATGGTGCTGATGCACAGGGAGAGTACATAGACGTATTGTAATAGTATTATGTTGACAGCAGTACAGTGTAATGATAGCATTGTGGGTATATACCAGCATGCCTGATGCAGTTACAGTATGAATGTCAATGTATTGTTTTGTACACCCATAGTAATTACCACAGTGTTCTGTCTGCACATCTTTGCATACTGGTGGTGAGGCTGTGAAGGGATGGCCACCTACATAGGTAGCACAGGGGATACAACAATGTACATATTGATACTCAATGATGGCCATGTCAACTGCGAGTTGCATGCTGTCCACACACGACTCTGCAATGCAGATGTTTCAGGATGTTGATATCTGTGCAGTACTACACAACAGGTTCAAGGCTTACAAGAGCACACTAGCGCTACAAGGTCACACCTCATACCATGCATGACAGCACCAAAACACAGAACTAACTATGACAGGAGGGAGAGTGTCCATACATGTCAAGGATACTGTGGTGCCAGGACAGGTAGCATACATCATACTAAGTCTGGAACTGCTGAGTGAGGGCTCAGTGTCTGTTATTTGACATGTGTATTATTACAGGTATGAGCATTTGGGTATCAGGCAGTTATTCAACATTACGAAGGTACATGGTCTATACACTTGTGTGGGGTGCGGCTGGACCCAGTCCGTCTGACCTGTGAATGTCTGGGTACTGGCTTATAGTGCCTGCATATATGCACTGTTACCTACTGGAAGTCGTACACCTTGTTTGTTGCAGCATAGTCTACATACAGGCCTGCTGACTGTAGCTTTGTTTGTATGCATGTTTGCCTGTTATGTTCCTGAAACACTGATTCCCCCTGAAGTGTAGATATACAGTGCCTCTGTGGATCCCTAGTGGCATCTGTATTGTTTTCTGTACTGATGTCCATGTGTCACTTGACAGAATGTCACTGTTTGTCCTGTTTGCATGTAGCTTGCCTGTAACACATTGCATATGACTTACCTCATATTTGCTCAAGACAGCATTCATATATGCCAGCACTAACAAATCAGGAGCACTACACCCTCACATAGTCACCTTGAGTACCTTGTTCCCCATTGGCCCTATGTGTCGTTACTCAGTATGGGAGTCACAATGCTATGGTAGCATGTGCAAAGGTCACCTGTCGATGTACTCCCAGGTCCAGTTGGTGAATATGTGAGTCATGTGGCAATGTTACAGTGGCCTCATGTACACAGACAATCTTCTCCCCTTCCCATACACGTACAACACATGTGAGAGATACAACCACATAGCCAAACTGGGGGCTAAGCTATGTTAACACAGCACTGGCATTCCCTGTCAGGTGGAGTTGGATACTACAGTGAATACAGTACCAGTCTCCCATAGACCTGCCATGACCGCAATCCAAACACAGACACACACAGGTACATTATTGGGCTCTCAGAATAGCATCCTGCCTGAGCAGCTGACACCTGCAAAGCAGACACACAAGCAAACGTTAAGCCAGAGCAGAGCACATGCAACACATAGCTCCCAAAGCCTGTGTGCCAAACAGTCACAGGCCATATGGCTTGACAACACACCTGCTACAGTTGTATGAGGTACCTCTATCTGAGTACACTGAGGTCCTGCTCCCAGGCTGAACAAGGTGACAGTCACGCTGAGCTGCCCATCGGGCACTATGATCCACCACATAACACAAGCATACCAGCCACTCCAAGGCATGTAGAAGTATGACTCAGTCATTGTCTGTGCCAGTGTGCATGACCTCTGACACACCTCCCTGGACTACATGTTAGGGGACATAGAGCTTGTGGCACAGGCTGGTATGACCCTGGCCTTGAGTAGCATCTCACTCTCACCAAGAATGCTGCCACAATATGTAGACAGGATCATCAGTTTCTGCAATTAATGTATCTTTCAGTGACATTCAAAGGGTATGCAATGCCTGTCAGTGTGGGATTACATGCTGGACAAGCCACATTGCTTTGCTTGGGACAGCTTGCACCTGTCATCCATGGGCCGTTGTATATTGGCAGAGGCTGTTGCTACACACATAGTGCCTTTGTATGCAAGGCTGACATTACATAGCCACCTACACAGGTATCACACGGGATAGGACACTAATAGCAATGCTACTCAACAGCAGCAGTGTAAACCTCAAGATGCATGCAGTGGAAACTGTCCTTAGCATGGGGTACAGCAATATCCATGCAGTAACAGACTCCTGGTACAAGGCTCCCAGGTGCACACCATCAGTGCCAGGTCATTCCTGATACCATGCTTGTCATCACCTACACATGCACCAAACCAGAACAGGGGGTATGTATCCAAAAGCACCTGAGATACACAAACCCCCAGGTTGGTGGCACTGCACAAAGCATCAGAGCCTCTAAATGTGCAACACACAGTGGGTTAGACTGCCTTCAGGTTCATAGCCTGGCACACACCACACTCCCATACCCAGGAAACCCACTTGGCCTTCCTGACAACACTGGGAATGACGGTCTCTACACACACCATTATATGGTTGTACTGTGACTACCCAAACATACAGTGTGAGCATTATTCTAGCTGCAAGACCCTATCTGAAGGGTTCTTATCATTCATTCCCTGCATTGCTAAGGAACAACTTGTTACCACTCCAACAAGTGGTGACAACATGCTGCACCTGTTCATCACCAACATGTGGACTATATGCTCCAGAACAATCATGTATCCCTCGTTGGTGGGATGACACCATTTACAACCCACACTGTATAGTCACATACCACATGCAGCCCCTGCACAGAACACCACAGTCATACAGTTGTCTGATGCATATTCCATGTATTCACATGAGGCAGGCTTCGGACATGGGATCTCTTGAAGTTCACAGGTACATATGTGTAGGTGGCACACACATACATCATGTGTGCATTGACATTACTGATATAATGTATGTCATGCAACATTGGGAACAACACCCCACACACATGGACAAACTGTGTGACAAAAATACACATGGCATTTGTAGGATACAAACCCCTACCTAACTATGTTAGATCATTCGTGAGGGTCGCAGTAGCAGAGTGTGCTATTTGCATTACTGGGAGGATTGCTTTCTCCTGCTGTAGTTATAGGGTGCTGACATCATCAGTGTTTAGACGGTGGGATATGCAGCATGTGTTGTGTAGTACTAGTTGCCAAAAGGGGAACTCCTGATACACATGGAATTGCATACACTACTCTCCTGCACACATTCACACACACACTGGGCACTTGCAGGATTCAAACCCCTACCTAATTATGTTATGACACTTGGGAGAGATGTGCATTAGCAGAGCACACTATTTGCATTACTGGGGGGAATTGCTTTCTCCTGCTGTACTTATAGGGTGCTGACATCATCAGCGTTTAACCAGTGGAATTTGCAGCATGTGTTGTGTAGTAATAGTTACCAAAAGGGACATTTCTCATACACATGGAATTGCACCCACTACTCCTCCACACACTGGTCACTTGCAGGATTCAAACCCCTACCTAACTATGTTATGATACCTGTGAGAGATGTATTAGCAGAGCGAGCTATTTGCATTACTGTGGGGATTGCTTTTTCCTGCTGTACCTATAGGGTGCTGACATAATCAGCGTTTAGACAGTGGAATTTGCAGCATGTGTTGTGTAGTAATAGTTGCCAAAAGGGACATTTCTCATACACATGGAATTGCACACACTACTCCCCCACACACACACTGGGTACTTGCAAGATTCAACCGCCTACCTAACTATGTTATGACACTTGTGAGAGACGCATTAGCAGAGTGTGCTATTTGCATTACTGGGGGGATTGTCTTCTCCTGCTGTACTTATAGGGTGCTGACATCATCAGTGTTTAGACAGTGGAATTTGCAGCATGTGTTGTGTAGTAAGAGTTGCCAAAATGGACATTTTTCATACACATGGAATTGCACACACTACTCCCCCACACAAACACTGGGCACTTGCAGGATTCAAACCCCTACCTAACTATGCTATGACACTTGTTATAAATGCAGTAGTGGAGCACGCTATTTACATTACTGGGTATAACTTTTGCTCCTGACATATGTATAGTGTGCTGACATCATTATGGATGAAGAGGTATGTACATCTGTGACTATCCATCAGTACAGGGGAGAGCATATCTATGCATTAACTTTGCACAGGCACAGTAGCCTACTGTACTGTGGAGGCAGATGCCAAATACACTGAGTATAGCCTTCTGTATTCCCTAGGGACAGTAGTCAAGTATTGCACTCTATGGCCATATGTTTACCTGTCAGATGCAAGTATCTGTTGCTCATATACTGTTTGTGGGTCTTTATTGTCATAGCTTTCCATATCTCTGTAAACAACGTGTGTACTGTGGGAGATGTTTGCATATGAGTGGGATCCAGTACTTTACTTATGTCTCTGTTGTAACTTCACTGTGTGCACTGGGCAGATGTCTGTATTGTGGGAGGTTCCTGTGTTAACACATAGAAATGCCAGATATGTGTGTGCAACTGCTGAACTGTGACATGGCCTAAGTGTGTGAGCATGCCCAGTTCGCAGTTTGTATGGCTTCTTGACTGCCACATCTCATTTATCTAAGTGTGCGAGCATGCCCAGTGTGACCTTTCCTTATGTTGGGATCTGTAGGACCACCACATTTCTGTTTGTGTGTGGACGTCATCTATTTATCACATGTACAGTTGAGTGTTGGACATCAGGTTGTGTTCTTACTGCCCAACTGCTTTGTGTCTGAACCTAACAGGCATTATGCTGTGCCTGCAGGGTCACCATGGGATAGTTTGCATACAGTTGTCATTATCCTTTCCTGCTGACCAAACAGTTGTATTGTCATATAGTGTACTGGTGCAGAACTTTCACTGTGGTGGACAGTATAATCGGTTTCAGTCCTATCACTGCTTGTAATATTTATAGTGAGCACACTAGACTGGTTGAGGGCCAGTTGTGCAGATATGACCATGTTGCATTTTGTTCAGATATGGACAGCATAGTACATGATTGTCCGACATTGTTAATGTATTCCACAACTTGTGTGGACAGTGACAAACAATGGCCATGTGCCCTAGTCCATTTGTAATGCTAGTCAGAGAGTGTTTGTCCTTCAACACACATTTACTGGTGTTTGCCATGACATATGTCACAGTTAGTGTGCTGTGCCTCTGTCTACCCGTGACATACAGGTGTTATCCAGGGTGCACCTACCATCTCCCATCCAGTCATGATTCCTCTGGATGACAGTCACTGAGGGACTCCCTGGATATCCTGTAGTGGGAGTTTAGTCGTGGGTGGAGTGAGCTTCTGGGTCATGGCCCAATCGGTACATCATGTCCTGTTTATGTCTGTGCTGGGGTTCAGGCCTGTCAGCTGCATAGGTCACCAGCATTCAGTGTTTACATGGTGCCAAATGTCCATTGATACCAGGTTGGTCATGTCTCTATACATCAGGCACAGTTCACCTCTAGCCAGGCAGTATGGCACTGTGTGGAGCTGCAGTTTCTTTACTCAGGCGACACATGGCATTTGATACAGCTCTGCGATCCTCCTGGTGGGGTATTTGTGTGGTCTTTCCATTTGCTGCAGGTGTCTGCTACAGTACATCCCTGAAGGGCCATTGTACACAATTGTGAGGCTGCTGATGGATGACTGGAGAGGCACATTGACCTACCCTAACCAAGCTGTGCTTATCTTCATGATTAGGTGGGTATATGGTATGTTTCTGTAACCACTACAGACACATGGTTGTCACATGCAGGATATCTATCACCTTGTGTCCCCAGATCTCTTATTGTTCCTGATGTACTTACTGGGTTAACACTTATGTGGTCATTTCTGGCCATGTACTGTGTTTCCACAGGGGTTGACTATACACTATTCTGCATTTAGCTTGTTGACATGGCTGTGGCACCACTTGCGTGTTTCTATGTGTGCCTTTTGTAGGTTGCTTGTGTCAGCTGGAGGGTCCGATATGGTGGCCAGTTTGTAGTCCTCTGCAAACCTGTTCAGACAGAGTCCGTCCATGTTGGCCTGTACCTATGTGGCATATATAGCATACAAGAGAGGTCCCAGGACCATGCCTTGTGGGATGCCAGTTGTACCTGCTTTGCAGTCTGCCATGGCTACAGCATGTCTGCCAGGTCAGTTCTGTCCTTGAGCTGGTTTGCAATCCATCTACTTGCATAGGGGTTTATAGTTAGGCTGGTGAGCTTATCTGTATCGCTAACTAGGGTATTGTATGGAAGGGTTTAGCAAGGTCCAGATAGGCTGTGTGATCAACATTCCCCACATCAATGGGCTTGGTGCACATTTCACATGAGTCAGACATGTGTAAGGGGCAGGATCTGCCCTATGACAGCCACACTGGGTAGGGTCCAATGTCTGTAGGTACCCAATCTCGTTATTCATGGGATCCATGATCATCCTCTCCATTACTTTGCCAACCTAGATAGTCGGGGTTGAGGGGTGATAGTTTGCAGTATCCATTCAGGCACCCCCTTTGTGGTGTGGGACCACTGTTGCTGTACACTGCTCTTTGGGTACATATCCTGTGGTAGGACTGATAGTGTGCAGTAATGCTATTTGCTGTTCCATTCTTCTTACAGTACTTGTTAGACACAACCCAGGACACCATCTGGTACCATTGATGCTGTGTGCTGTGCTTTGTGGATGCTGGCTGTTATCTCAGCATCTGCAATGTCAGGGGGCCAACACTCTCCTGGGATAGATATTTGGCAGTTAGGTGCTGGTGGGGAGGTTGGAAGGAATCTGTTCGGTAGGCTGTTGGCAATGTGTGTGGGTTTGGTGTATTGTTTGTGATATTAGAGTGCTGTAGAGCATATCTGTGGATTATCACCATGGTTCCTACCATCAGGTAGGACAGCTGTGTGATAATCCTTTGTGTCCTGCACAATTTGTATCATCATAGGTTCATAGATTCATACTAGACTATCTGCCCTGGCCTTGTTTGAGCACGGACAGACTGTGTGTGGTTCTCAACACCCCTTGCAATGTGCATATTATGCCCACGTAGGGTTTACTTTCCTAGATATGACACAGGGATGGCCCCCAGTGTACACCTACTATCTCCCATGCACTTCACTGGATTTCTCTTGTTGAGTTTGTGTGTGGAGCTCAGCCTATCATGGACTTGGATTCTGTTCCAGAGTGTCAGTAGCCTCTGGGTTATGGATCTGTCCCTCCAGCACATCCTATTAATCTATGTGTGGAGGTTCAGATATCTCACTGTGGTGTGTCTGCTGGATTTGGGGTTTCTGCAGTGGAGCATGTCCATTCATTCTGGATTGGACATGGCCTTGTACATCAGGCATACATCACCTCTGACTGTGCAGTATGCTTCTGAATTGGGCTGTGGTTTCTTCAGCCAGGCTGCAGATGTCCAATGTTTGGACACTTTATCCTGTTGGTGGGGTACATTTGGGGTCTTTCTGACTGCTGCATGTGTAAGGTAAGGTACATCTGAACTGGGGCATTGTTGTCACGTATGGGCCTGATAAAGGAAGAGTATGGGGGTACAGTCACCTCTGTAGCTCTACATGTGCATCATTTCATATTAAGGTGGGCAATATAGCAGGTCTTCCTGGCCACCTTGGGAATGTGAGTGTCACATGACAAGTTACCGTCCACTTGTGTACCTAGGTCCATGATTACTTCTTTCATACATAATGGATTGCCACCTATGTCATACTTTGTGTGTGCCTTGTTTGGTATTTGTTGAGACATTCATACTCTGAAGTGTCTTTAGGAAGGCTGGCTGGGGTACCTGGGTTTGTGTGTGTGGTCTGTAGCAGGCTTCAAACAGGTACACAGTTTGAGACAGTGTTACTTGCCTGTGGATAGTCCATGCTGCTTCTTGCTGTGGTACCAACCTGGGGGTGTGGTTATTATTGATAATTACTGGTAGCCACACTCCCATTGTCATGTGTTCCATGTTTTGGAGCTGTAGAGCATGGTATGAGGCATAACCTGATAGTATTAGGGTGCTCTTCTGGGCCTTGCCCAGGTTTCTGTTACAGAACACATATTACCATTCTCCATGCTGTGGTGTGTTTGGTCTGCATGCACCTTGCAGGATAGACTTCTGGCGTTGGGTAGCATTACGTCCAGGTTATTATCCCTTGTGCTACCTATGGTGGTGGGTTTGTGTTTCCAGACTTACCTATTCCAGGCACAGTGGGGGTGACAACAGCCTTTGTCAGTATCTACACAGCCAGACTTACCTATTCCAGGCACAGTGGGGGTGACAACAGCCTTTGCCAGTATCTAGACAGCCAGGTGTGCTGGGTGCGTGCCATCCCTAGCAGGTGGGGCATCATGTCTTGCTCAGCATGTCAGCCCAGGCTGTCAGCCATGTGTTCCCCCTTGCTAACAGCAATACCTCAGCCAAATATTGTACTTGATCTTGTTGTCTTCATAGTGTGGCATCATGCTTGGTGAGGGTGAGATGTTAGGTTGGGTCTTCATGTTTGCATATACTAGATGGTGTTACATTGCTTAACACATGGCAATCATGCCTCAGGTGGTGCTGCAGGGCTGCCTCTGTCAGATGCACATACTGCACTCCCTGTACATGTTTGAGAGCAGGTTGTGTCATGTTAGGCATCCCTGTTACTATATGAGTGAGTCAGAGAGGGTTATCATTCCCAGGGTTCCTACTGAGCCAGTGTATGTGCTATGCATTGCCTCTTTGCCAAGGCCAAGGCATACTGGGCATGCCTCCTTCTGCCTACTGGGGCAGGCTCAGGTTGTTCCTCCTCTGAGTCACACTCTGCCTGTGATGGCCCTGGCAATGGTGGGGGGCTGTTTGTCCCGGCCCTATGCTGGTCCTGCTGCAGCTGTTTTTGCAGGATCATATTATGTAGCATAGCACATACCATGACAATTTGGGTACATGTAGCTGGTGAGTACTGCAAGGCTCCAACAGATGTGTCCAGGCACTGGAACCATGACTTGAGCAGCCCAAACACACGCTCTATTACATTACGTGTTTGTGAGTGTGCCTCATTATGGTGTTCCTGTTCAGGTGTGTGTGCGTTTCTGATGGGTGTCATCAGCCACGGCTCCAGTGCATAACCTGCATCCCCCACTAGGTGACCATGTGGGATATCCCCATTGGCAAATGTCTGGTACAGCTGCATCAAATGCCATATGTGGGAATCATGGTAGCTCCCAGGGCAGCCAGCACACACATTCATTATTATGCCCTGGGCATCACACACAACCTGGCAGTTGATGGAGGGGAAGCCCTTGCAATTAATGTAGGTCCTACCCCGCTCACTGGCTGGTGCTTTCATGCATATGTGCGTGCAGTCTATTGCACCCACTACCTCAGGGTATTCCACTATTTGCTGGAAGAGACGCATATTGCTGGCCAATACCTCATGGGCGTTGGGGAAATATACATGCTCACCGACATGTGCTGACATGGCATCCAGGAACTGGTGCAGTACCCTGGATGCTGATGCCTGTGATATCCCCATCATATCACCAGTTGGTCTCTGGAAGGTACCTGTTGCTAGTATTCTTAGGCCAACACATACCTTGGTTTCCACTGGGATGGGTTCCCCTCTGTTGGTTCTGTGTGTGAGGCGTGGCCTGCACAGCTCAACAATTTGCTGCAGGAGGTCTCTGTCCACTCTATAGCGCTCCACTATCTCCAGCTCATGTAACCCCTGGTAGGTGACCCTGGGCCTGTACACTCTTCTCTGTCTCCTCACTGTGGGTTGTCTGGCAGCATTTCCATTGTCACCACCCTCAGCAAGTCTCCTATGTCTTCTTATGACAGCTATGGCAGCCCCTAGCATGTTTGGTCTGAGTGCAGCTTTTTCAGTTTTCAATTCTACTAGCTTACTCCTGTCTTGCAGTGTCTCTTGAGAGAAACATACTGCACTGCTGTTTGTAGTGTTTTAAGTGCTGGGCTGGGCTTGTATTCTGCCTGTGTAATTGCCTGCTTCTAATTGTTTTCACCTGCTACCTCTACAATTATTCCCTGCTAGTTTCGTACTATTTCTTCTGCTTCCTTTTTCCTCTTTGTTTCCTCAGGCGGGAGCAGTGCGCATACCATTGAAAACACGCTCACAGTGGCTACCACACGAGCACACATGCTTACAGCATGCACACCAGCGCAAACAGGTCTGCAGATCTTTAAACAGGCTCCTACATGCTTACTCTGCCTTACACGCATACACTCTGTCTTACTCGTGCCTCCCACCGCGCACACGCGTGCACACGCGCGCATGCACGCACAGCAAGAATCTTTGGTGTTGGCCACAGTGTACACCTTCCATTTCTTGACTTTCCCATGCTTATCTTTTGACACTCCTCTTTTTATGCTGTGTGATTGACATCTTTCATATACCACTTTGCTCCAATGAGCTTGGTTTCTTCCTGACATTCCCCCCTGTGATGTCACCTATCTCCTACTCTGTTACTCCCCCATATCTAACTCTTACACTACACGGAATGTGCTCATTTTCTATGTGACAGTGTGATTCACTATCCTACCACTCATTTACATAGGATTGCCTACTAATGCTTAGTTACATGTCTTACACTCAGCTTCCCCCCTTAGCAACCACTAGACAGTGGCCATGTTGTTTTTGGTCTGCTAGTCCCTGCATTGCAAATCCATGCATTACATAAAACCCACATTTGTGGGTTTCAAACCTTTATTTTTCTGTTTTATATAGCGCAGCCCGTTTGCGCAGGGCTGCGCTGCGTTTAAACATCGCCGATCTCTGAAAAAAAAAATATTTTATTTCATGTTTGCATCGGGTTAACATGCCAGTGGCCACATATTTGGCCATTGGCATGCTGACTGCAACATTTGCACACTTTATTTGGAGCTGTCATGGCTCCGTTGTGTTATTTGCAGTAACGTACTCAGTTGTCAACTGAGTACATTTCTGCACCTAACACGACTCTTACACGGGCTGGTTTCAGCTTTGTGGATCGCTAATCTACCTCATTTGCATGCCTTTCGGCTGCAAGTGGGGTGATTAGCATATCCACGCCCTGCCCATGTAAGAGTCGTTTTAGCTGTCTCTTACACGGGATTTCGGGCTGTTCCTGGATCCGGGCTGCATGGAGTCTTACACGACTCTTAGACTCTGTGCAAGCCATCGTGAATCCCGCCCATAGTTTTTCTCCCAAAACACCATAACTAAATTGGCAAATATGTCCATTAGACTGTCTAAAAAGCTGACCTTTGAAGTACAGAAAGTTATTACTTAACACCCTCTCCATCAAATTAACCAATACATTGCAGAATAAATTTAAGCACTGATGAATGATAACTTTAGCATAAAAATAATTTAAATTTAAATTCAGAAAAACAAGAACACACTAACAATGACATATAAATACAATTGAATCAACAGACATGTGACCAATTAACTAAAAAGTATTTAAAAACATATTGTCCTAAAACATTAAAAAGCTTTTAATCTTTTATTTTCTAAAAAGCATTTTATATCAATATACTCATTTACGCCAGGAGAAACATCAGCCCCAAGTTTAATCTGCCAACTCACTTCCTTAATTTCTAACTGGTTTTTAAAATGACCTCCTCTTTTATATAAAGTAACCTGTTCAAGCACTGTAAAAGGAAACTTATTGAAATCATTACATATCTTTGAATGTTTGTACAGGGCGTTATTATCATCCTTTCTCTTTATGGCCCTCAAGTGTTCTTGTATTCTATCCCTTAACCTTCTGGTAGACATACTTACATAAAACGATTCACAGGACGAACACAGGGCAAGGCAAATAACTCCTATAGAACCACATCCATACCTAGATTTAAAATAAATAGTAAAATTTAAGTAGGATAATACTACAAAGGAACTTACAAAAATATACCTACAACTAGTAACTCTGTTGCATTTATAAATACCTTTGATCTTATTAGTAATATTATTATTAGTGTTAATATTTACACTCTTACCTCTATCTAAAAGTTGTTTAGTACTACAGACTTTAGTATTCAAAAATATTGGGATATTACCTAGCACCTGTCCTATTTCTTTATGACCACTAATGATTCTACAATTATGCTTTATTATATTTTTAATACCTATACTATCAACCAACATCTCCAAAAAATAATGTAGTAGCTCAGTAATATTAGAGACTTCCCGAGACTTTGCTTGAAAACCTACTCTCAAAATAGGTAAAAAAATTGTTTCTCTTTAGTAGTAATTTCTACTGCTATACTTTCTAATACATTATCTGGATATCCTCTATCTATAAATAACCTAGTAATATATTGAACATCTTCTCTAAACTTTATATCATCACTAATCATCCGTGATGCCCTAATTAATTGTCCTCTCAGAATATTCTGCTTCATATAATTTGGATGATTGCTTGACCAATGCAAAAAGTTATTAGAGAGGTACTTTTTCTAAATATATTACCACTAAAACAGTTAGTTAAATATTCCCACTTTAGCTGAATATCCAAGAAATAAATCTCATGTCCAGAGCTACCTAAAGTAAATTTCAAAAAATCATATGTCTTATTGAGATGCTCCAGAAACATATTTACATCAGTCACCCTTAATAACAAAACATAGGTCATCAACAAACCTGCTATAAAATAATATATTCTTATAACCAGACATTGTAGATAAAATGTCATGTTTCCACCATCCTAATACAAGGTTTGCAAATGCAGGGTCAACACTGGCCCCCATTGCTATGCCCTTCTTTTGTTTGTAGCATTTATCTTCAAACATAAAGAAATTATTACATAAATCTAAATCCAACAATGTACAAACAACATGAATTTGATCCACTGACATGGCTCCATTCTTAAAAATACTCTAATATATTCAAGCCCTACTTCAATAGGTATAGATGTGAATAAAGACACAATATCTACTGTAATCATAGTAAAACATTCATTTGCACCTAAATTCTCTAACTGAAACTTTCTCATATGATCTAAAAAATCCCACAAATCATGACAATATGAAGACAAACATTGCACAAGCAGATTTAAAACAGTCCCTGGGATTCATGAAGCTTGCACCAGGCACAGGTGTAGTATAGGCAGTATAACGCCAAATATGGCCGGCAAGTGATTCAGGTACAATCCAATTCCACGTGCACTACTGGCGTACGCCAGACCTGCGCGGCCCTCGGCTTAGGTATGCTAATCACCCTATGCGCAGTGCCGCACCATGCAAATGAAGGTACATAGCGATTCATGAAGTGGTGCAGGCATAGCATAAGCCCAAAGAAATGTAAACCAAAAAACACGGTTTACATTTTTCCAAACAGAACATCGGAGCTATGAAAGCAGACCAGACTCATGTATTACAAAGTTAACATATGCCAATGGCTAAATATACAGAAAATGGCATAAGAAAAGATGCACAACACCTAAAAAACATTTGATGTCATGTCCACAGTAACGCAAAGTACAACCTCAGGGCATGTGTGTGCAAATGAGAACACAAAGAAAATATATACGAATGTCATAAAATCGCAATGTAATACAAATCATGATTTCACCATAATACTCAATGGTATGCATGGTACACCACAACCAAGCTGCAAGGGTTGCTAAGGGTCTGTGACAGTGTTTGGTGCGGTAACTAGGAATTAGTAGTCAATGCCATGCAAATGAGGCAGGTAATAGTGAATCGCAAACGTCCCACCAGACTAAGGATGTACCATACGGTGCAGCGCTACAACACCGAGGAGTGATTTAGAGGTATATATCACATCAGCAGTGGGGTGTGCCACCATAGCTGTAAGCACATTGGAGCAATGCAAATCCAGCCTGGCCATTGCTAAGCAAAGCTGCAGGGGTGGGGAGGTAGGTATAGCATTGTTTAGCTGAGAGCACATATGGTGCCCAAAAGCGCATGTGTACGGGGATGAAAACGTGCCCGAAACCCGGTAAGCAGATGCACACGCTGCACACCATAGCTCAAACAGGAAGGACAGGGGAAGAAAATAAGGAAATGCTGCAGTAGGGTAATTGGAGTACAACTGAGCAATTAACACCTATTAACTCACAGCGGGCAATCAACGGCAGCTGACAAGTATGCTTGCAGAAACCTGCAAAACAGGATAGGGGAGGTGTCAGATTGCAAAGAAAAGAGAACTGTCATAGCAGAGCAAAGCAAACCTGCAGTAGACCGGCCATAGAACACATTATGCAAGATAAGCGAGGTTTAGGAAAGTACAAATGAAAGCAGGCTGCTGGATGCATGCCAGAAAAGGCGAGATGAAATGTGAAGAAATGTAAAGGGAAGGGCAAGAGGTAATCCATGGCAGCCAAATGTAATTCAACACCAAAGGCACCACAGTAGTAGTTCCTGTCGTAAAACACATAAGATACCCTGTAGCTACGATCGTACATACACACCCTATGACATCATCAGTGTTCACAGTACAATAGTATAAAGTGTGAAAGCATCTCACACACACCTGTGTATTCCCAAACACTGCACCATAGGTGTAAACATACGGGGAGCTTTTACAATGTACATGTTGGGAGCTGCCATAGCTGTGATTCATCACCATGTATTAGTGACTGAAGGTGTTGTGGAGGATGATGCTGCCAACCACCGCAGGCCCCGGAGGAGGAGAAGAATGTTTAGACCAAGGGTAACCTACCAGGGGCTACATGATCTGGAGATAATAGAGCGTTACAGGGTGGACAGGCACATCTTACAGCAAATAGTTGAGCTGTGCCGGCCACGCCTGAGATCCAGAAACAACAGAGGGGAACACATCCCAGTGGACACAAAGGTATGTGTAAGCTTGCGAATACTAGTCACAGGTTCCTTTCAAAGGCCAACTGGAGATATAATGGGGATCTCACAGGCATCACCATCCAGGGTACTACACCAGTTCCTGGATGCCATGTTACCACATGCCAGTGAGTATATATAATTCCCCAGAACTCAGGACGAGTTGGCCAGCAATATGCATCTCTTCCACCATGTGGCACACTACCTGGAGGTACTGGGTGCGATAGACTGCACACACAAACATATCAAGTCACCACCCGGTGAGCATGGTAAGCGCTACATAAACCGCAAGGGATACCACTTCATCAACTGCCAGGTCATGTGCAATGCCCAGGGCATTATCATGGATGTGTGTGCTGGCAGCCCTGGATGCTACCATGACTCCCACATCTGGCATGCCTCACAGCTGTATCAGTTATGTGTCAGGGGGGGCATCCCACATGGCCACCTTGTGGGAGATGCTGGCTATGCACTGGAGCCATGGATGATGACTCCCATCAGAAATGCACACACACCCATGCAAGAACGCCATAATGAGGCACATGCACAAACCAGAATCATCATAGAGCATGTGTTCAGGATGCTGAAACCATGGTTCTATTGCTTGGACATATCTGGTGGAGCCTTGCAGTACTCTCCAGGCACGTGTGCCCACATCTTCATAGTATGTGCCATGCTACATAATATGATCCTGCGGAAACAGCTGCAGCAGGGATATAATGGTGAAGGCCCTCACAGCCCACCGCAATTGCCAAGGCCATCACAGGCACAGGGGGATTCAGACCACGAACACCCTGTGCCAGCCCCAGTAGGCAGACAGAGGACAGAGGCATGCCCAATTTGCCTACGCCTTGGCAAAGAAGGAACGTATAGCACATACTCTGACATTGTAGGCCCCTATGGAATGACACTCCTCTCCACCTGCACACACAGTAAAATGGATGGCACACACACATGACCACCTGTAAATTGTAATGTATAGGTGGCCTACTGTGTGAATCCTACATAGGCAGCCCTCAGCCATTGCACACACAACAGCTATTGGAACAAGAAATGTCAACACCTGAACAGTACATGCACCTATCAGCATATGCTTTTACTGTATGTATAGGTTCCTAGGTACATCGGTAGGTACATGCCCGATTGTCAGAGGCCAGTCATCAATCGAGGCAAACAGTGTCTGCTGTCACCACCAAATCGAGTAACCAACTGACCCTCAGTGGAGCAGAGCCAATTGCGGGATCCATGTGTGTAATCACTGTTCCCCACACACTCTGCCTGGATTCCCCTGGTCTGTAAATGAGGGGCTCCATAGAATGTAATCATGGATGTATTGGCAAAGCATGGGGTGTACACATGATAGGTATCTGTCACCCCAGCATGCTCCACCTATGGTTGTGTGAAGGTGTAGCACATTATAGTGCATGGCTCACTGTGACATACATTCCCAATGCTGGGGCACATCCATTAAACATCACTTGGACATACCATTAATAGGTCTCACCCATATGTAAACTAACTGAGTTACCCATTTGATTGCAGTATGGAATAACAGCCATAGTACAGTCCACATACAAAACGCCATAACACGTGTACAAATCCCAGATGCCCAAGTGGTAAATGCACTGACTGTCGTGCATGTTCCCGGTACCATGTCTTGCAAGGGACCTTAATTAATCCCGAAGGCACGAATAATGGATGGTGGATGCAGGTCATCAGATCAGGTTTGACACATGTTAGTGGGTATATGAGTTGCCCAGTGCTGGTAAGCATTGTTTAAACATGACCATACGGATATGCGCGAAACAGGGATAAGCTTCTCTGAATATCGCGCAGATCATGGTCAGTGATGTCCAGAACAGGTGAAACTAGCATTATTCACCCCTGTACTAATAGTGCCTGCTCTGAAGGGTAAAACAACCACTGCCAGGAATAGAACACGCAATCATGTACACAAGCACCTAACACTAAGCTACCCAAGATGTACCAACGGCAGGTGTGTAATGTGACAGGTTCAAACACAAATGTGCGGAATCCAGGAAACAGTATACACCGACATGTACACAATGAAAGGTGTATTCTCCCTCTCACTCTCATATATCTATATCTATATCTATATATATATATATATATATATATATATATATATATATATATAATAGAGATAGAAAGGGAGATAGAGAGATATATGTTGATATATACGGATTCACCTATATCTGCAAATATATAGATAGGTCAACGACATGTACACAACCATGGAGGTAGAAATAAATAGGATACTGCCAACTATGGAATGTGTCACATACTGACACGTGTAATCACGAGGCTTAAAGACCGAAAGAACACAGTACCGGAACACTGGAACTGCATGTAATATTATCGCGATAATAAGGGACATGTAGTTATCGCTGCCGGTGTTGCGGTCCATGTAGGTACTGTGTTCAACTGTGTTTGTGATTGCTGTAGTCTGTGTATGTGTGTGTTGAGGGTGCCGTGTGCATTTCCGTGGGACTGTAATGTGTGTGTGTGTGTTTGCATTGTATGTCTGTTAGTGCTAACTCGGAAGTAGAGCAGTACGGTAGGTGTGGTCATAGTTGGCCGTAGCCATACGGTATCACCTGTCCCACTTTAAGAGGGACAGCCCCTCCCTGGGCAGTTGTGTCCTGACAAAAAATATTAAAAAGGGCAAATGTCCAAGATTGTAGGACATAATTATTTCCCATATATTATGTAACAGTTGCATTGAATAGTTATGCCTGTATCTACAAAACGTAAACGTTACATGAAACATGATAAGTAGCTAAAGTGCTACAAGAATAAGTATGTATTCAGGATAAAAGTATGTTCTGTCCTGTCTACTGACCGTGGGTATGTGTTGGCCTGTAAACACCGATGTGTGTCCTGCAAATGTCCCACTATGGCCATTTGAAAAGGTGGCAACCCATGCTAAAGAGGCTCAGTCACCAACACAACCGCAATGAGTGCAAATATCTGTGACAGAAATACACGAGACATCTGTCATTTAGTAACATTCCTTTACATATCGCTGTATTTCCGGAGGTATGGAAGTATCAACCTCACCTGCATACTATATAGAAACCAATTAACAATGGCTCAGTGTATAAGCCTGTAACAACCATAGTTCAGTCTACTAAGTGACAGGTCTTCAATTAGGGAAGGAGCCCACACACATATATGGAATATGTAGGATGCAGTCCCCACAAATCGGCATATGCTATGTACACCCACCTACATCTCCCCCACACCTGAAACAATTGCAATACACACTGTTGTAACATCACAAACATCCACTCACTCAATTACATCTGCAGAACCGTTAACATACCTTGTGAGAGACACATTTGTAAAGGCGCCATGTGAAATCGTAGCTGTGGTATAATGGAACAGACGGCGATGTTACAGGATTTGTTTGCAATAGTCCCTTATCAGCTTGTGGAGATGACAGGTACACTCACATGTAGAACTACATACTCTAGCCGTCACACACAGTCCATGGGGGACATGCATTCAAAATATCCATGTCTCTACAAATAGCAGTTGCAATTCCTCACAACAAAACACATACAGGCCGTCTCCCCAAAGGTAGGGCAAAAAGGCAATGCCCAAGTGGAGAATTAAATTTTACCCCAATGCTGCCACAGAATTGGTGAATGGAGTAGCTGCACAGCTGATGTGCATGTAATAATTTACTCAGGAACACCAACTGGCAACAGGAAACCACATTACAGGTATCGACGTATATAAGGATGACTTGCCATACATTCAAACTGTATGCTCATACCATAGAACCGTTTAAACAGTAAAGGTGTAAGAGAGATATTTATGAAGATTCGGAACGCTAACAAGGTATGTAGAACCCTCAGTATGTTAGTGTACGTAGAGCCTGTTTTGTATTAATTAAAAGTGTATGCAATGCATAAAGTGGGAAAAGGTATTCTGTAGTGATGTCTTGTTGAGCATAGCAATGCTTGTAGAAATTGTGTGTCCTGCTGTGGGCCACAAGGTAAACATCACATGCACCACAAGGGATGTTACATGAGGGCTTTAGACAGAACAATTCCACACCACCCGCCTTCAGTGCTAGGGTATGTCCAACAAGTACGTGCCATAGCAGGGGATAGTATATGTTGATATGCCATCACAGTAGGCATGTATATGGGCATATAATGACAATAACATGCCTAAGGTGGTCCTGCTGTGCAAGTATGCTTTGCATTATGGGATAATGTGTAAAATATGTGTAATGTACAGTATTGTAAGTAGATATGTCAGATATTCTACACAGCACAACTGTTATACCATGCAAACAAAAGGTATAATCAATTGGCATATACGATACACAATAACAGGATACATATGGCTTGTAGTCACCGGACACTGTAACAGCATGATAGCTAATCGAAATGGAAGAGCTACTCAATTAACCATGCACAAAGGACATGTAATAGCTTCACAGGTACATAGTGAGGTACTATGCTCTCTGGCAAGTCTATGTGTAATCCCAACTACAGTGTTTACACTGGCAGCAACTCTCTAGGGTAGTGTCCTGTCTGTGAACAGCAGAGCCATGTGTTACCTGCACCTCTGTACAGTACGGCCACTGCAGTGATCCCTGGTGTATCAGTGTGACCGCCTACAGAGTCACCTATGACCGGTGTGTTGGGTATGTTATAACACCCTATTGGCTGTAGTTGATGGGCACACATGAGTCTGTGGGCTATAAGTAATTGTTGTTGTGTTTGGTAATGGGGGCTGCCTCTGGTGCCTACACAGAGTATGGAGAGGTTCTGCAAATGTTGTACTCATACTATGTGTGGCCTGTGGTGGTGGAGATCTAGTGAGACTATGTGATGAGTGTAGTGTGTTGCAAATGTTAAACGTCCCCACATGAATGTCAGGTCCAGTCTGGGTTGGTGAGAGCATTACCCCCAGCATGGCCACATATATGCATCTCCCACAGGCTGTAGTGTCGAATGTTGGGAGGTGAGCATTGACTGTGTACATGAGACAATTGCTCTATTGCCACATGTTTGCCATATTCATCATATAGACAGGCAATAGCACTGGTATGTGACACTTGGACATGCCTGTATATTCAACCATGTCTCACAAGATATGTGAGTTACGTGTGTACGTTCAAGCATGGTTCTACTTCAGCATCTAACCTGATAATCCATTTGTGTTCCTTAAGTTCTATTGCATTGTTAATATGTAGCTACTAGTCTGAAGCCAGTGTTGATTCAGTTACGTGTGTACAACAGCTGTTGTACTGTAAGCAAGCTGGAAATGTAAGGAAAGACAGTGTACTTGTAAGACATGAGTTGGAATGGGTGCTATAGTAATCAGTAGCTCATGAAGTGCTCACATGTTCTGAACAAGTGCTGAGCATGAATATGCAATACAGATAGGGTGTTGGATAATATCAACCCACTGCAACCCACAAGTGGAGACGACAGTCATAATTGGAGGCACTGCACTATTACCCAGCTGAGTATGGTCTGCAAGTCTATGAACCTTTATCAACGTAGATGTTAGCAGTACAGAAGTAGATGACAGTATGGATGATTTCACACTGCATAGCATACCTGTGACAGGTCATAGGGCATCATCACCCATACCATGTTCCAGCTACACTGTGTATACTAGATGTACCTTTGTATGTCACAGGAGTGTTCTACCAGTGGCCTGTTGACAGAAGCAACACTACAAAAGGTGTCTGAGTGACATGTGCATATCACACCAGTGGCAGCTACCGTAAAACATGGTTAATGTTGTGGCCTCCCCCCTCAGTGTAGCCCATACCACACAGACAAATGGGAGGTATCTGTGTATGTAAGGATGTGAATGTCCATGACCTAGGAGCAATAGCTGTCTCAGTGTTGTGGACAACATACAGAATGGGCTTTGTGGGTGAGGTGTGTGACATATGTGGACAATCTGACAGCTGATAATAGCATTGTCACCACGAGGTGAATAACCCTGTACCCATTAACTACCACCTAGGCAGTGGTCAACATTATGGACACTGTGTACGGGATGGTGCTATGCAGTTCACCTCCCTGAGTTGCTGACTTCTCCAGGCCTATTAGGTAGTCATACAAGGCACACATGTCATGACAGGTTGCCATCCATGAGCATGGAGATCATTGCAGAGGCATACTCAGCACTTGGGTGACCAATATTGGATCACATATCACCTTTAAGGGGTATTGGCCATGCGTAGAAGGGCGATACCAGCCTTTACAATCCTCACCTCCACTATGCAGCATGCTGGCTACCTTGCATAAAGGCATGTGCTACACTGTGATGTTGGACATGCTACACATACATATCCTGATCCAAAAGACATACGTCATGGACAGCCACCGTCCTACTACAAGGATCGCCACATGCTGGACAGATCCCTGTGCCATACACATTACATACTCCTGCCATACCATGCAACCCTGTCCATCAAAGCTGCACATGTCATCTCTGTCATACATGGTGCAATGACCGCATGGTAGATGTATTATTAACTGTCTGGATCAGTAATGTGGCACTGATGCACCCCGCAGTGGCAAAATGGCTGTCAGATACAGCTAGAAAACCTTTCCCCTACATGCCATAGTTGACATCCTTCCCTGCGAATGATGTCCAGCTAGCCATTGTCCCATGTCTATCACATGTGCAACACAGGCGATACGTGGCAGGATGTTGAACTGCTGTACAGTGCCATGTGGATGTATATGGCAAAACACATGCATGTAAAGGTTTCCATGTGTATGTGTGCATTGTCATTGCTCATGTCCATTAAGGCAGTGCATGTGTTGATATGTGACATATACACAGCATCAAGGTCAACAGCATTACTGTGGACACATCCAGGCATGTGCTGATAGGTAAGAACTCCAGTACAGGCAAACAGACATGCTCACATCAAGACAGCATTCACATGGAGTATGAGCAATGTAATGAGGTGACACACATATATGGTGATGATATCCAATGCATAACGGGTGTTACATGTGTGTGACACAAACATGGCAGTCGTGTCAGTGTCATGACGATTTGCAAATATAACTGTTCAGATGTACTAGATTTAATACAAATGTATGTGCAGCTGTATCTCTGTACATCTCTGTGATACTGTGACCTGTCTCCATCATTATGTCTTTCAGATAATGCCTCGTTCATGCCTGCCAGTGTATAGCTGCCAGGAGGATGATGCCCTCATCCCGTACCTCCATGAGAACTATGAGGTGTTGTTCAGCCATGTGCCACAGCTTGCCCAGCAGCATGACGAACTATGGCAGGACCTTCACAGGAGGGTTAATGATATGGGTGGCCATAACCGCCCCTACCAGCAGGTGCGCAGACACTGCACGGACCTGATACGACATGCAAAACAGTGTGCCAATGCAATCGCCAGGGAACAAGGTGGAACAGGTGGTGGTCCACCAACCCAGCTGCCACTCACACACACCGAGGGGCTACTGGCCAGCCTGGGGACACCCTCAGAACAGCATCCACAAACACTAGCTGCCATTGTGAAGGTGGGTGTCTCCAAACCAATGAGCCTGGAGTTGCCTGGTAAGTCACTACTGCACATATGACTACTATATCCCATTTAGTTGCATGTGTCACTGAACAATATGTAATGTAACATCATATGCAAGGTATGTTTACACACATGCCACATACTACAGTATGCTACCCTGTGTATGCACACATGTGCATACTATATGCTGTTGTACAGGCGAATCTGTTAACATGCACAGTGCACCCTGTGGCTGTCATACAGTCATGGATAATGTTCAAACTGTTGTGTCACCCCTATACAGGTACCTCTGGCGTGCCGCACAGACATCAGTCCATTGCAGGTGAGACAGTTATCAGTATCAGGCATGTTAATGCATATATCTATATGCCATGTGGCCAGTTAACACATGTACACATAATGTATGGTCCAGTCACAATATACAGGTCGCATCTGTCATCATTCACGCTGGCTACCCATGTGCAATATATACAAACTAAATGAAACACTGACATGAAACCACAGTACCTGCCATTGCTAGATGTGTGGACAGCTGTGCATACAACGGTGTAGGTGTTCAATGTAGGCATATGTACTATACATTGGAACAACACATGTGTGGTACGCAAACAGTACCACACAGTGAGCTGGGATATGGGAAGCTCACAGGAGACCCATTGTGTAATATGCCCCTGCAATGGGTACACACATTGTGATGTGCCATCTGATATGTCCCAGACATGTAGTGTTCAGGCTGCAATATTGTCTCACTATCCCATAGTACATACCCCACATACCAAACATACAACCCGTTGTCTGCATAGCCCTGTGGACAGTGACATATCTGACATCTATGGGTGCATGTCATATGGGACAACACAGACATGTGAGATAGATGACCATCACAAACATTTGACCAACACATGTTCACACATGGCCATGGAGGATGGCCAGAGACATGTAGCCACATAGTAGTTGTGATGTTTATACACCATGCTGCACATTGTCCACACATGGTCCAACTATAGCCTTAGTTGACTGATTATATAGTCGATGTGGAACACTGGACATCCTAAACGCCTGTGCACAGCTAGTGGAGGTGTCACTTAATTCGGCCATATAAGATGTATTGAACATCACGACTGTGTCATAGCATGACAGTAGTCACCTGTACAGCTTCCACAGACATTAACACCACATCAGGCCACAGATACCGTACATTTCCCTTGCTGCTGTAGGACATCACTGTCAGCCGTGCACCTCATGTGTGGTACATTAATGTCATGTGGGACATGGTGTATTGACAGCTCTGCCATGTGTGGACATGGTTGCCAGGCAGCTACGACTTTGTAGTAGTTGTGCAGGGGTGTCATCCATAGGTCTTCCAGTGACCTGAAACATGACACAGCATGGTTTGGTGTGTATACACCTCAATGACGTGGGTCACAATCCACAGTTATGTAATGTGTACGCATGCAGTTATGGCTATGCACTGTGTGCATATTACACACTGTATAGCACTATAGATGCCTCATGATGCCATACAATGGCAGAGTGTCTGTACTTCACACTGCATAGCAATGGAGATGCCTCACACTACCCTTCCATGCTCATGCACATTTGCTAAACGTGCATTCTATCTGTAGGGCATACAGACAACACTGCAATGTGATACCCATTACAACGCTGTATATGTGTCAGGACACCATTGTGTCAGACATGTATGCATGTCAGTGCACACATCAGCAGATTACATGTCAAGGTCACTTCAGCCATGTCTACTGTTAACCTGTGCTGGTCCACATGGTGTATCACAGGGATGCATGCTTACTACCATGATTGTGTGAACTGTATGGCTACTGATATGATACCTGCTTGCTGTTGTGTGTAACCTAGGGAGGTATGCTAACTACCACTATTAATGTCTGAGCTGCATGCCGTCTGCTGTATCACATGCATGCTGCATGTCATCTGCTACTGATATGACACCTGCTTGCTGCTGTGTGCAACCCAGGGAGGTATGCTAACTACCACTATTAATGTCTGAGCTGCATGCCATCCGCAGTATCACATGCATGTTGCATGCCGTCTGTCAAATCACATGCATGGTGTGTCTGTGTGTCTGTGTGTCTATTGTAATGTAGAGTCTTTCTTTGCATTCACAGGTGATGTAGGTGCGTTACCCTCCTGCGGTCAACCTGATGTTAGTGTCCCCACAGATACTAGCAGTGATGAACATATGCATGAGGTACAGGCAGGGTTGTCAGGGGCTGAATCTGTGCCAATGGTTGCCATCCCAGCTATGTCCCCCTCTTCCCCACACACAGTTCTCATGCCAACACATATCCCCTCACCTGTGGCCACAGAGGAAGGACAGTCAGCGTGTGTTAGCTCGGAACAGGAATGTGTGGTGGCTACTGAAGGTGTGTCTTCACACCATGGTGTCAGTGTAATGACTGCAGATGTGCCACACAGGCATGTGGCCAGTGCTGTTCGTAGGAGGTCCTCTGGCAGACTTGCACCTGCAGGACAGAGAGCAGCAGCTGGTGTCACCAGACGCATGTTCCAGACTGTAATGGCGGCACAGACACGTGCTGAATGGCAGAACAGTGAAGGGCAGAGGCTTCAGAGGGCTGCTATCCATACTCTAAATGACAACATCCAGGTATTGGAAAATGCTCAACAGCAGATAGCTGATGTTCTGGACAGGCAATTGGGTGACATGGTTGGAATCCTTGACCATGGCATGACAATCGGTGAGCGTGAGCTATCTGTGCTGGAACATCTGGTAGGAGTGAGGCGTAGGCCACATGGACATAGGCCAGCTACACCACCAAGTGCAGGTCAACATGAATGAGCCACCTCACAAGCCCGCTCCCATAGTGCCAGTAGCAGTAGCAGTGCAGCTGGTGCTGCGCTGTCCACACCAGGACACAGCAGGCCACTGGGACAAGTGTCATCGGAAAGTAGCCAATCTGTACCTCTGCCTGGTAGTGCCCATGCAACCCCTGGCAGTCACAGGTCACATGGCTGTGGCTGGACACAGTGAGCTGTACATCCTGGTCTGTACAATCTGGAGCTGTCAATAATACCCCTGTGTAGGACTGACAAAAGGCAGAACTGTGTGCACACATACACGCACACAGCAGAAACATCTGTAGGGCACCGCAACACCCACATGCATATCCACTACACATGTCCAGTGAGATCACCGGACCTTACCCACACACATGATGTCATCCACTGGTGCAGCCTATGCCCCTGGCAAACATTATCTCCTTGTGCATATGATGATGCCTGTGCCACATCCCTGTCATCCACACCATTGGTGCAGGGATATGCTCATATGGTCTGATGCACAGAGTGAACAGAATAGTGAGATAAGGGTATATTACATTAGTTGTGTACTGTTGACATGCACCAGACATACCATGAAGTAAGGTTTATAATGCATTGTTATATGTTCACAGTATGTGTCTTGGTAACAATGGTAACAGCATGTTGGTAATTATACCCTGCTTCCCTCCTTAAGGTCCAATTGCATGTGCCATTATGTTACAGTGTTTGCAGTTGGAGTGCATTGTTGTATGCTCACAGTATGTGTCTTGGTAACAACAGTAACAGCATGTTGGTAATGATGCCCTGCTTCCCCCCTTAAGGTCTACTTGCATGTGCCAATAAGTAGCAGTGTTTGCAGTTTCACATGTGTAAATGTGGAGTACTCACAGGCATGTATGGCAATACCAGCATGCTATACGTAGCCTCAACCTCACTGGTAAGCTACCATTCCACAGATGTCCACACATCTACTGATCCAGAAGCATGTGGGCTGTTTAACAGGCTACAGTGGCTAGAGACTTGACATCCATACCAGGTCACATCACAAGTATATTGACATGGTGCGGGGGGTTTACACAGCGGTCTGGCCGATAATAACGTTAGAGGCCACTTGATAGCATGAGGCCTCACTGTGTAGCAGTAATACCCTGTCACATTACAGGATGAGAACACACACAGACATACACGGAAACACACAGTAACATGCCCACACTCACGGGGTCAACAACACTATAATGCACACTCGATAGTGTTGAGGTGAGGACCCCTACCTATGTGGTAATCACCCTCACAGTACTGTGCACCCACACAACGTGACACAGAGAATGAACATGTACAGGTAGCCAGTAAGGCTGAGACCGATGGCATCAACAGGGTAGTAGACTGCACCACCATGAGGGGTTAGGGATCCTGTCTGTTCTGTATGGTAGCATACACCCTCACTCCATGCACCAGACAGCCATACATACATGCACACAAACACACACACTGTGGAGTCCACAAATGTCATTCACATACAGGTAGCTGGCATGTGTGTGATACACACACCACCCCTGCCTACTTCATGCTTCCCACACTGCAGTATGTACAGATCTCTACTCCACAAATGTCAATTACATAAATATAGCTGACATGTGTGTGATACACACACCACCCCTGCCTACGTCATGCTTTCCACACTGCAGTATGTACAGATCTCTACAACAGTGTACAGGGGTGTGTAACAACTGGGATGTATTCCCCACCATATGTGGCATATATGGTCACACAAGCAAACACACATGGCAGTACTGTGAATGATACACCTGCTATATGATGATACGTCTGACAGATATGCAGCAGTATTGGCCGCATTATGTTTACCAATGCTACCTTCGGCAATTGTGCTGCTATATGCACACGGGAGGATGTAAGTGTTACAGGTGTCAAGTGACTTACAGTCAGTAACACCCTGGACACTGTGTAGGTTGTATGTCTTCACCATCAAGTAACAGTAACATAGCGTACTGTTTGCACATGTAATGGTAGGATGGCTTGTGACACACCTGTGAGCTGTCTTTGACAAACATCCATCTGCAAAGATGGATCACCACTTTATGTACACACATCCATCCATACCTGATGTACATCCTACCGTACTGTCAGTATGTCACCATATGCAGGTGTCAATGATGGTGCTGCATTGCAACTGCATGTTGTAGCTAGGCACAGATGAATTACATACATCAGCTACTGCACATGCATGGTAGCTGCATGCACACCACTACATTTACATATGTGTTGGTCCTGCATGCCTGTCATGTAGCCATGTTTGTATGCATTGCAATTGATGGACATATATGATGACATACATAACACATGGACTGTTGTATGATATGATGGTTGTCATGGGTAACTAGTACAGAGGGAATGTTACCTCAGTCAACATTGCTACCTTATGTACTGTTAGCATTCAACAGCCATGGACCTAACTTCCATGTGCATTCGTGTGATTGCTGTAGCCACTTGTCTGCATGGAGGACAGCAAAAGCTATGCTATGTACATATGTGTTGAGTGTGTGTGTGGTCCATGTACATATCCACTGCGATTACATGTATGTCGTATCCAAACATGTGTATTCTTTGGTGTACAGCGATGGCCATCTGTTACAGCTGTGTAAGACCCAGGGCCCCTGTTATGTGTAGAGCTGACCTGCTTATGAACAGTGGTATCATTGAATTGCATAACACATGATGGAACCCTGTCAGTACATGTGTAGTCTGCACAGTTGCTGTAGACCTATGCACAGTCCACTGGTCATGAGTCACATGGTGTTGTGGTAATGTATGGATGTGTGTTGCTGGTCCAAGGACATGGTGATGTCTGAGGGCTACATAGTGGAATGCGGCATTTACCTCTGTGATCTGCACCTGAGACATCTGTGATGGCTCTTGAGTGTGTACTGGTCAGTACTGTACATGTGAGTGGCCTTCATGTACATGGGGACAGTAACACCATACTGTGCCCTTCCGTGTTTATGTGTCCTTCCGTGTTTAGAATCCATGTGCATGCAAGACAGCCCTTTGCTACTACTAAGTGTGTGAGCATGAACAGTACGCCATTGTGTAGATGGACACACAGTACATTTCAAACTGTGCCCTTCCATGTTTAGAATCCGTGTGCATGCAAGACAGCCCTGCACTTCTACTAAGTGTGTGAGCATGCCCAGTATGCCGTTGTACAGAAGGACACACAGTATATTCCAAATGGGCGTGTGATACTGTGTGAGCATGCCCAGTGACACCTTGTGTCGGTGATGTGCCTCTGTGTATGGGCATAGCCATTGATATCCTGTATAGCGATGGTTGTCATCCAGGCAACAGATGTCCATACCCCACGTCAGGATGGATTCCTACATTGAACACACTGGTTATAGTGCTCGGTAGATAGGCAGTTGTCCCACTCACACCACTGCTGTGTGTTTGTCTACGTCTACCTTGGGACAGTAATATCCTTTTAGACTGCTCACTCTCTATACATTTTATATCGGCGTCTTTGCCTTTGCAGATGATGTCATCCACCTAGAAGTATGCCTCTGGGAGTGCTGTGTTTCAGTAATCTTGGTAGCACATTCTGTAACTGTGTAATGTTGTAGTGTGATAAGGTAGTTAGGTGTATGTTCACCTCCTAGCCCTGCCAAGTGTGTTTGTGTGTGTATTTCCAGCTGCCTGGGGACAGAGAAATGCTTTTAGACGGTTCACTATCCATACATTCCCTATCGGCATCTTTGCCTTTGCGGATGATGTCATCAACCTAGAAGTATGCCTCTGGGAGTGCTGTGTCCAGTAATCTCGGTAGCGCGTTCTGTAACTGTGTAATGCTGTAGTGTGATAAGATAGTTAAATGTATGTTTGACTCCCAGCCCTGCCAGGTGTGTGTGGGTGTTTCCAGCTGCCCGGGGACAGAATGATGCTTTTAGATGGCTCACTCACGATACATTCCCTATCGGCGTCTTTGCCTTTGCAGATGATGTCATCCACCTAGAAGTATGCCTCTGGGAGTGCTGTGTTGCAGTAATCTTGGTAGCGCATTCTGTAACTGTGTAATGCTGTAGGATAATAAGGTAGTTAGGTGTATGTTCGACTCCCAGCCCTGTCAAGTGTGTGTGTGTTTCCAGCTGCCTGGGGACAGGATAATGCTTTTAGACGGCTCACTCCCCATACATTCCCTATCGGCGTCTTTGCCTTTGAGGATGATGTCATCCACATAGAAGTATGCCTCTGGGAGTGCTGTATTCAATAGTCTCGATAGCACATTCTGTAACTGCATAATGCTGTAATGTGATAAGGTAGATAGACGTATGTTCAACTCCCAGCCCTGCCAAGTGTGTGTGGGTGTTTCCAGCTGCCCGGGGACAGAATGATGCTTTTAGATGGCTCACTCACCATACATTCCCTATCGGCGTCTTTGCCTTTGCAGATGATGTCATCCACCTAGAAGCATGCTTCTGGGAGTGCTGTGTTCCAGTAATTTCGGTAGCGCATTCTATAACTGCATAATGCTGTAGGCTGATAAGGTAGTTAGGTGTATGTTCGACTCCCAGCCCTGTGAAGTCTGTGTGTGTGTGTGTGTGTGTGTGTGTGTGTGTGTGTGTGTGTGTGTGTTTCCAGCTGCCTGGGGACAGGATAATGCTTTTAGATGGCTCACTCCCCATACATTCCCTATCGGCATCTTTGCCTTTGCGGATGATGTCATCCACCTAGAAGTATGTCTCTGGGAGTGCTGTGTCCAGTAATCTCAGTAGCGCATTCTGTAACTGTGTAATGCTGTAGTGTGATAAGATAATTAAATGTATGTTTGACTCCCAGCCCTGCCAGGTGTGTGTGGGTGTTTCCAGCTGCCCAGGGACAGAATGATGCTTTTAGATGGCACACTCACGATACATTCCCTATCGGCGTCTTTGCCTTTGCAGATGATATCATCCACCTAGAAGTATGCCTCTGGGAGTGCTGTGTTCCAGTAATCTTGGTAGCGCGTGTATGTTCGACTCCTAGCCCTGTCAAGTGTATGTGTGTTTCCAGCTGCTTGAGGACAGGATAATGCTTTTAGATGTCTCACTCCCCATACATTCCCTGTCGGCATCTTTGCCATTGCGGATGATGTCATCCCCATAGAAGTATGCCTCTGGGAGTTTTGTATTTAATAGTCTCGATAGCACATTCTGTAACTGCGTAATGCTGTAATGTGATAAGGTAGATAGGTGTATGTTCAACTCTCAGCCCTGCCAAGTGTGTGCATGTGTTTCCAGCTGCCTGTGGACAGAATGATGCTTTTACACGGCTCACTCACCATACATTCCCTATCGGCGTCTTTGCCTTTGCAGATGATGTCATCCACCTAGAAGTATGCCTCTGGGAGTGCTGTGTTCCAGTAATCTCAATAGTGTGTTCTGTAACTGTGTAATGCTATAGTATGATAAGGTAGTTAGGTGTATGTTTGACTCCAAGCCCTACCAAGTCTGTGTGTGTGTGTTTGTATTTCCAGCTGCCTGGGAACAAAGTGATGCTTTTAGACGGCTCACTCCCCATACATTCCCTATCGGCGTCTTTGCCTTTGCAGATGATGTCATCCACCTAGTTGTATGCCTGTGGGAGTGTGGTGATGCTGTAACTCGGTAGCGGGTTCTGTTACTGCATAATTGTGTAGTGTGATAGACTAGACAGGTAGGTGCTCGATTCCAAGGCATGGCAGGTGTGTGTTTGGCAGTTCTACCGTATGTGTTGGTATCTGTAGGTGGTTTTCTTTACCTTGTGTTTTGCTTGCATTCTGTTTTAACAGCATATTAAAACTTCAAAAGTGACCACAGCTCTCTCTGTTCTGAGTCAGGCAGAATTTTTTCCTGCCCTCCCACCCATTTAAGTTGTCTTGTTAAATACCACTGTCTTTCTAGTTGCCCGCTTCTTATGTTAATCTGACCATATATCTCATTTCTCTCTACTTTCACTGGCTTATGTGAGTAATCACAAAATCATCATTTTTGAAATCCCACCCCTTCAAATATTTAAATTTATTGGCCATCCTACAGTATTTCATAGTACCAAAATACAAAAGTGACCACCCCCTTCAATCAATCTTGCTGTTTAAAAAATAGTAACTCTCCACTAAACCTTAACTTTTTAAACAGGTAAAACTCAAGTTACCTACTTTCACATCTAACTTCTCTAGTGCACACTGCAGAGTGCATTCTTTTCAATCTTACCTTTAAGCATCCCTGTGACTAGCACTTTCTCTAATACCTGCTGGAAAGCACTAGGAAGCCTTAAACTCATACAAACACTGAACTCTCCTTGTTAACAAGGAGAAATTAATAGTAGGCACTAAACAGCCTATAATTGCAAAGTACCTTGCTAAGGAAACAGCTCCTATACTTTACAAAGATAAAAAAAAAAGCCCCAAACCAGGCATGTCCAAGGGTCAGCTTCTGGTGATTTCTCCTGTCCACCTGGTGAATCTGTGCATACTGGGGCAATGCAGCAATTGCCTCATGTACACAGACAACCCTCTCCTACCACCCAACACTACAACCTGTGAGAGATGCACTTACATAGCCAAAATGGAAGCAAAGCTCTCTCCACCCAAGATTGTGCTAAACAGTCAAGAGGAGAAGGTTAACATCCACAATACACCTCAAGCAACACATAGCCCTTCTAAACCCGCACCACCAACACCCACATATAGCAACACTAAATCCACATAGGCAGAGGCCCTTAACTGTAACCTGCCCAAGCAACTAAGACCTCTGAAGCTGAAACGCAAACAAACACCAATCACAACCAATGTGTCACATAGTTCACAACACCAGTGTGCCACCCAGCAACAGCCCCTAAGGCAAGACAATGTACCTAATACTTTAGTCATAGGTGGCTCTATAGTCTGGCACACTGATGTCCCTCTCACCAGGTTGAATAAGGAGAAAATTACAGTCAGCTGCCTGTCGAGTGCCAGGATCCACCACATAACGCATGCACTCAAGTCACTTCACAACAAGTACAAATATGACTGTCATTGTCCATGTTGGAGTGAATGACTTGAGACGTACCTCCCTGGAATACATGAAAAGAGACATGGAAGAGCTCTTGGATCATGTGGCCCAGGCAGGTATGACCCTAGCCCTGAGTAGCATCCTGCCTTCACCCAGAATGATACCACAATATAAGGATAAAATGATTGACTTCAACAATTGGCTAAGCTTATGGTGTCATTCAAAGGGGATCCAGTATCTGACTGCCTGGGACGACATGATTGCAGACCACAATGCTTTGCCAGAGATGGTCTGCACCTGTCGCCCCTGGGATTCAAGTTACTGGCTAAGGCTCTTGCCACCCCTATAGTGCCTTTTTTAGGCAAACTTCAAAGGACAAAACCACCACCGTAACAGGTACAAGCATGCAAAATCTGAAGGTAATGCTACTCAATGCTAAAAGTCTAAACCTCAAAATGCACTCTCTCGAGGCACTCCTAAAAATGGAGAACATTGATATCTGTGCAGTAACTGAGACCTGGTTCAAGGCTCCAGAGAGCACCCCTGCAATACCAGGCTACAACTCTTACCACACTTTTCGGCCACCAAACCAGCACCGAAACACTAAAGGTGGAGGAGTGTCAATATTCAGCAAGGATATTCACACCACCAGGCTAGTTGCACAACACAATGCGTCTGAAATTCTCGAGGTGCAACTAACACTAGGTAAGACTGCAATCCAAATTATAGCTTGCTACAGATCACCCACCATACCCCAAGATTCTCACTACACCTTTCTAAACATACTGGAAAATATTAAGATAGAACCAAACACCCTAATACTGGGTGATTTTAACTACCCTGCCATTAACTGGGAAAACTACTCATGTCCCAACACCTTTGCGCAACGGTTCTTGGAATTCATAAATTCCAATGTCCTGGATCAACTAATCCATAGTCCCACCAGGAGCTCCAATATCCTAGACCTGGTCATTACCAACATGGGAAATCAATGCTCCATACCTATGGTCACCCCCTCGTTAGTCAGGTCTGACCATAAGCTAATCACCCTTAACATCCACATCCACATCCCACCACCCCCCCCCCCAGTAAAGAAACCACCATAAAAAACTTCTCCAAAGCCAACTTCATGCTACTCAAGTCAGAAGTGACAAACTTCATGACACTCATGCAGACGGGAACTGAAAGTTCAACTGCTGAATCCTACACTAAGGCACTGTACGAGCACATCCACTCATGCATGAATCGTGCCATCCCAAATAGAACCAAAATGCTCTCATCCAAAAAAAGGAAGCCAATCTGGTGGTCCCCTGCCATAAACAAACTTTACAACAAAAGGAAGAAACTTTTGCAGAAAAGAGGAAAATCCCAGGATACAAAAAACTCCCTTACTAGCCTCAGTAAGAAACTGAGATGCCTCATAAAATCCTCCAAAGCTAGTTACGAAAATAAAATTGCCAAAGATTCCAAAGACAACCACAAAACATTCAATAACTATGTCAAGAATCTAAATGGCAATGCTCAGATCTGCTCTGAGCTAAAACAGAATGGCATTAAATATACTGATTCAAAGGATATTGCCAATATCCTGGCAGAGCGATTCAGTGCCAACTTCACCCCCCCTCACTCCCTAATTGGCCCATCTCAATACCGGAAGATTGCCAAATTCCAGTAATAACGGCCACACAGGTACAAAATGCACTCTCTAAAGCCAAGAATACAGCATCCATGGGACCAGATGACATCCCGGGCTGTGTACTACATGAACTACAATATGAACTGGCACCTCACCTAAGTGTCATGTTTAATCATAGCCTCACCTCAGGTTTCGTGCACACTGAGTGGCGCAGAGCTACAGTTATCTCAATCCACAAGGGGGGATCCACCTTGGATCCCGGAAACTACCGTCCCATCAGTCTGACAAGCCTTATCTGCAAGGCCATGGAGCGTATTATCATGGAACTTATAAACAAAGACATTGGCAACCTTCAAACACTGGACCCCACCCAGTTTGGGTTTGTGAAGGGCTGATCTTGTCTCCTGAACCTGATTGACTTCTTTGAATCAGTCTCCAGAGCCATGGACAAGGGTAAGGTGGTCCACACAGCCTATCTTGACCTTACCAAGGCCTTTGACACCATCCCCCACTCTGGAATCATAGATAAACTTACTAAGTTGGGCATTAATCCCTATGTCACCCAATGGGTTGCTAAATGGCTTACTGACAGAATCCACACTGTAAAAGTAGCCGACTCCAAATCCAGCTCCAGACAAGTGACAAGAGGAGTACCTCAGGGTTCAGTCCTGGGGCCACTCTTGTTTGGCATCTACTTCTCTGAAGTACAGGTCAACACTAAGGGACTCTGACTAATAAAGTTTGCAGATGACTGCAAACTGGGAGCCATTATTGAATCCCTAAATTATGTGGATACTCTACAAAAGGGCCTTACAGAAACAGATGCTTGGTGCCAGAGCCATGGGCTCAAGCTCAATGCCAAGAAATGTATTGTTATCCCCTTTGGGAAAAAACATGTATCCACGAATTACCATATAGGTAGCAGTACACTAAACACAGAAAGTGTGATAAGAGACTTAGGGACACAGGTGGGCAGTGGTCACACCTTCGATAACCACATTGCCACAACAGTCAGGAAATCCTTCTATGTGGAACACCTCATCATGAAGGGCTTTTCATCCAGAAAAAAGGAGGTCATTGTCCCACTGTACTCATCCCTCATTAGACCCATTATAGAATACAACGCCCCATTTGGTATGTACCTCTCAAGACATCTGCAATAACTGGAAAGGTCTCAGAAATACCTCACTAAAAGAATCACAGGCCTAAAGCAGATGCCCTACGCTGACCGCCTTAAAAAACTCCAGCTATACTCTGTCACATATCATCTACTCAGAGGCAATCTCTGCTTAACATACAAGGCCATGTCAAACCCAGAGCTGTTGGATATGCTACACTTAAAGAAATCCCAATCCCTCAGAGCTGCACACTCCAGGGATCTAAACCTTGTCATTACAATAAACAAAACATGCTGGAGGAATAGGTTCCTGACCCAGAGACTCCCCAGACTCTGGAATAGATTGCCCATACATGTCAAGCAGAGTGCCTCTTTGGATCTCTTCAAGAGGAACCTTGACAATTGGATGGGAGAAAGGAAATTCACCCCAGGGATCACGTCAGTCGCCCTGCTAGACAGGGGTCCAGGAAAGTAAATAATGTGGGAAGAAATAGCACGGGAATTGTTATGGCTAGGCTTGTATAGGCCCTAGGGCTGATAGCCTAGTACCAACCCATGAACCTATGAACCTATGGCTAGCTGCGGGATGTGTTCAGTGTGTTTTGTTGCTGACCTATATAGTGTCCACAGCCCGAATGTTCTGCCAAGACACTGGGTTGTCAACACATACATTCACCAATAGGTCTGGTGAGTAACTGTCAACAGCCCTACTCTTACCCTTGATACGGTCTGACCCACGTGACGCAACAAAACACACGTGCCTTGATAGTAACAACACTACATGATGCAGGTGGCACATGTAGTTTCCTTTTCATTCCTGTCTAATGCATTGCTGTCATGTGGTCCGCTGTTGTGCTATAAATGCCATATCTACATATGTGTGTACATGTATATGTGTGTATGTATATATATATATATATATATATATATATATATATATGTGTGTATATATATATATATATATATATATATATATATATATATATACACATCTCTATATATATATATATATATATATATATATATATATATATATATATATATATATATATATATATATATATATATATATATATATATATATATATATATATATATATATATGTATGTATATGTCCATGTATATATGTATTCAAGTAATACATATGATCTATGTAGATATAGAGGTGGACATAGATGTGAACATATATGTCTGCGGACATCAGCACTATTGAATGTTTGTGCTGGATGATCTGTACGTGATAACCTGGGATCTATGAATATATCTGCCATGGCGTGGTGGTAATACACATCATCTGTAGTGTGCAGGGTCACAGGTTGTAGTCATGTAGACACTGGTTATTTTGTTGCTGGGAAGACCATGGGACATCGAATATGGTGATAGTAAGGCACCTGTTGCCAGTTGTGTACGGATCTGAGCAACACTGAGCAGTGGTTATTAATCTGGAGGTGCTGTATGGGTCATATAATAGTTCATTAGAAAACTATACTATGCAGATGAGGTTGACAATAGTGTATCCCATTTATCACCAGGGTGCGATGCTGGTCCCTGGAGTCTATGTGTGTAATCAGCCGGGTGCAGGTCTCGAATATAGTTGACAGCATGGGAGGGGGGTCTGGCATACTGTAAGCCTCGGGAGTGCTCCTGCCTTAGCACACCTAAGCTAGGGGTGTGTCTATACCTGCCTGGTGACATTGTGAGGGATGACAGCAGTGGTGGGGTAGTCAGAGTTTACAGGCGGCACAAACAGGTGTTGATCAGCACAATCAGCAGATGACATGGCCAGCCCGCACCTGAACAGTACGGTAATGCGAGCAAGCAGCATACACACAGGTTTTGTCTGCACTCTACACCACCGGTGTATACCTGCGGGGACATTTCATGACACAGTCCAACCAAATGAGACGGCCTGTAGCAGGCAACATATACCAACATGTGCAGGAGGCTGGGGCAGTGAGGATGTGTATGCTGCCGAACAACCCTTTCTGGGGTGACATAAGACTTTATAGACCCAGGGTGACTTACCAGGGGCTACATGGGCTGGGGATGGTGAAGCACTATGGGGTGGACAGAGACCTCCTACAGCAGCTTGTTGACCTGTGCCTGCCACACCTGACACATCAAACAGGCCGAGGGAAACACATCACAGTGGATACCACGGTATGTGTTGGCCTAGGTGTACTAGCCACAGGTACCTCACACAGCACAACTGGGGATATCATGGGTATCTCACAGGCATCTGCATCCAGAGTATTGCAGCAGTTCACAGACGCCATGTCAACCCATGCTAGTGAGCACTTACATGTAATCAACACACGTGATTAGTAGACCAGCGATATACATCTGTTCAACCACATGGATTACTACCCTGGGGTACTGGGTGCTATAGCCTGCACACACATACACATTGTAGCACCACCCGGTGAGCGGGGTAGGGCCTACACTCACTACAGGGGCATACCCTCCAACAGCTAGGCCATATGCGATGGCCAGGGCATGAGATTGCATGTGTGTGCTGTCTGCCCTGGAAGCTATGATGATTCCAATATATGGCTTCTGACACAGCTGTAGCACACCAATGGCAATATGGACATCCCCTACAGTCTCCTAGTGGGGGATGCTGGGTAAACACCGGTGTCATGGCTGATGACACCCATCAGCAATGCACACACACATGAGCACTCACACCTTACTGAGGCGGATGCACAGGCAAGACATATACTTGTGCATGTGTTTGGGATGCTCAGTTCACAGTTCTGGCATCCTGACACATCCATTGGAGCTCTGCAGTATTCACAAGCTACTTGCATACAAGTTGTTATGGTATTTGCTATGCTACACAATCTTATCCTGCAGTAACAGTTGCAGCAGGAACAGCATGGGGCAGGGCCACACAGTCCAAAACCACTGCCAAGGCCTGTACAGGCACAGTGTGACTTGGTGAAGGAAGTACCTGAGCAGGGTACAGTCAGCGAAAGCCCGTGCACAGTATGACCTGCCCTTGGCAAAGAGGCAACACAAGGCATATGCACTGACACAGTAGGTACCCACGGATTTCCCCTCTCTGACCTGCACACAGTACAGTGGATGCCAAACATGACACTACCTGTGCTTGGCCATGTATAGGAGGTGCACTGTGTGCATCCGACATAAGCAGCCCTCCAGCACTGTCCTTAAGTCCAGAACACACCCAGGGTATGTCTATTGACCTAACAAGTGGCAGTTGTATTAGAATGTGTATTTACCCATTGCTATAGCATGTATCTGAGCATACAAGTGACTGTGGTGACCAAATGTTAGGGCAGCAGACAATACATATCCATAGTGGCACCATGAACTCTGTAGCACATACGGGGGTCACAACGGTAGCCTGTAGTACACAGGGTGTCATAACCCACTGCAGATTATGGGCTGACCATCATGTGTGTCCATACAGCCCACACACGTTCCATACAGCTGGACAGATGTGGACCAATACAGACAAATGATATACGATGGCCTATGAATATGTCCATTGAATGACCCCAACCCCCTAAGACACACACAGACTACAACAGGCCAGGCAGTTTTATGTAGGTTGTGTAAGCTAGGATGTCCAACACCACTGTGCTGGTATTTAAAGCTGGGAACTGACATACACTGGTATCCCTCCAACCAGCGATTAAGGTAGGTCCACACACACTGACATGGAGTACTCAGCATACCAGTACAGTAGCGGCAGATGTGTACAACTGTTGGCTGTGCCCCCCGTCAAACATACACATGTGAGAGTCAAGTGCGCCACCCACGGTGCTGTGTAGGACTGTGGTTGTGGTGGGATGTTCCCCCACGCTATGCAGACATGTAGCAACTGTCAATGCCACATGACCATTAGCTACCCTGCAAACACAGCATGACACCTGTCTATGTAGAACGGAGGGGTCGGCAACACAGTACTATCTGGACATGTGACACATGCGATACAGTTGACCATACTTGGCATGCTCACACACATGACGGTATGACGGTAATGTCGGTTGACAACATGCGTAACACTCATACTGGGCATGCTCACACACTGAAACACAGGACGGCCAGGCATGCATACACCAGTGGTCCGGACATATCTGCCAGTACATTGCTGTACTGTTGGATGACTGCACTGTATAGTGTGTGTGTGTGTGTGTGTGTGTGTGTGTGTGTGTGTGTGTGTGTGTGTGTGTGTGTGTGTGTGTGTGTGTGTGTGTGTGTGTGTGTGTGTGGTCTATTGTCTGTACATATGCCATGGTCTATTGTTAATTCACATGAGCTATGTGCGCAGGGTACTGCTACCAACACATGAATAGGGTGGTTCTTTGTTTGCGGACAGACCGACGCCTCTGGATATGGACTGGGTAAGGCACATTCCAGCAGGTGGGAGCAGTTGTGCGTGGGTTTGCAGTGTTAAGCACTGCTGACCTCTGGTCACAGCACCTTATACACATTTAGACTCCACATTTCTTTGACAGTGCACTACTGGCATACTGGTAGACAAACACGCTTACAGCCGCTCGCTCACTGATATTTCCGCTTACATTTGTCACTCACCCTGGGTGTGTGCAATCCCTTGTGATGCATATTACATCGTACTACATGACTACAGTATTGGGTATGTGTAACCATTTTGCGATGGCAGGTGTTCGACTGTACGGACTCGGCGGCCTGTCCAGTGATGTAATCATATTATATGCGTGTTCCTCATATGATCTGCTCCCATCTGCCTGATACATGGGAACCGTTAGTCTCCAATGCTGACATGTGACTTGAGTTTGTTAATGCAGCTGTCTGCCGAGTCATGCTACCGCATACCTACTGCACGTTGTCCACCTTTCAGATTGCACGACGGGAGATTGTAGGAGTGACACCTTTCCCTCTTTGCATGGGACAGTCCCTCACTAGGCATATCTCATGTGACAATACCAGACCTCTCCACCAATCGGGGACACATTTCTACAGAATCAGGGACAGGTCAAGAAAACATCAGGGACACTTTTACAAAAGTAGTGCTATTAACTTGAAACATTGACAGAATCAGAGCATATGACTCAATACACATATTCTGAAGTAAAAGTAGTTTATAACTCTTACTTATTGTCATTCATCAGTAAGTGTGATTCACCACCTTTCCTTCAACAGTCACTAATTTTAGGTGGGATTAAGAGGGACAGAGTTAAACTTTCAGTCAAACTCAGGGACGTACCTGAAATGCAGGGACAGTTGAGAGGTATAGACAATACTCTAGCCATTGCAACTGTCCTGATTAGGGGACATTCTCATGTTGTACATGTCTGTACTGGTTGCTTGTTACAGGTCTTGTATACCTGACACGTCGATATGGCATATGTAGTAGCATAAGCAACTTTACTGCTGCTAGACTACGCTCTGATTTGTGCCGATATGTATATTTCTGTACTATGAATGGCTGTAGGTATGTTCTGCCCTGGTACGTCTGACATTTCTACACAGCAGGTTCCAGTTTGGCTATTCAGAATGGTGGCGGCCCTATAGACCCTATATGTAGAGCTATCACATGTGTCAAGGCAACACATACCCACAGCCAGTAGTAAACGGACGACTTCCACAGTTTGCATACGTTAAGGTTATTTATGTAGCATTATAATTGATAATACTGTTTCCTATTACATGTAGCTGTTTCTGATACAACAAATTAATGTCTGACACCACTACACACACTATATAGCCTCCATTCCCGAACTCACAGGCCATGTGCCATAACTGTCATTTTGCAGGACACAAGTGCCCAGCCGGGTGTGTCCCTCGCAGGCGTATGGGTGTTGAACCACTTCTATTATGCTATCATCTACCTAAGGTGGTCAGCAAATTATGCACTTTCCGTCAGTAGCAGAACTCACTTACCAATGGGTGTGAATGAACACTGTATCAGGAACACACTTAGACAATTGGTTCTATTAACCAGACACATTTATAGTCACAGAGCAAATGTATTCATTCACGTTTGTTGAGGTACATGCTGTTTCTGACTCATACATGTTGTCATCTGTCATTACCTGTATTCCGCCATCTGTTCACCTAATATCACTAATTCTGGAAGTGTTTAGTTGGACTTTGTTACATTCTGATACATAACTATGGACGTCCATGCTAATCGGGTACACAACACTGATTTGGTCTCTATGTATTCCCCCAATGGTTTACAGACTATCCGGTAGATGTGCTCTTCAGGTTTGGGAGGTGTAGGCGTATGCTATGCCCACATAGGAATATTAATGACTTCCACTGGGCGGGCCTACTACATCTCTGCCAACCAGCACCTGCACACTTAAGCCCATTATTGCATAATTGATTAATTATTTGATTAGAGTTACGTAATCATTCTACATTATTTAAATGCAATTTGATGTCTTGATTAATTTAGATCTGATGAAGCATGCCAGGGGTGTATGCGAAAGCGCTCATCTGTTTGTTTTATTTTAATAAAGTACTCATTATTTCTTTCCGTGGTAGTCCGACTACGCCTTTTTGATTATATACTATTTATGTACATGTGTATATCTACACTGACATATATATTTTGTTTTGTGTGTATGTGTATATATCTATACCTGTTTGTGTACTATATATGTCCGTAGTATATCCTTGTGCCTTGTGTGTGGATATATATATATATATATATATATATATATATATATATATATATATATATATATATATATATATATATATATATATATATATATATATCTATATATATATATATATCTGTATGAATATATATGTGTATGTAAATTAATACAGATAAATGTATATATACGATTTTATCTATATATACATCTGTGTGTCCATTAACCTATACATTTCCCGGACATGGACACTTACACATGCATATTGGGTTTTATCTCTGCTTCAACAGCATACTATTGCCTGAGTCATTATGACACCGACACTTCACTCCGGTGAACTTGTGATCAGTATATTGCACGTTATACAGTGAACAAATGTCGCACGTTTTTCATGTCTGGGGTGCAGCTGCTAACTGGGATGTGATACAGTGTCATTTGACCTGTTATCTGTATGCGCAGCCTATTATTCTACTGTGTTTGTTTCTGTGCACATTCATATTATTACTGTTGATAGGATGAGTGTTTGTGTTACTGTGACTGTACGTCAACATATTGTTGTCTTCATGTAGTTGTGTCTTTCTGCTTTTCCCGGTTTGGGGTTGTCACAGCCGAACTCCGTTCTGCTCATGGGTGGCGTATAGGTTTTATGTGCCGGGCTGCCAGCCCTGACGTACAATGTCCGACAACGATACGCCTATTCACGCATGTCTCCACATGAATGGTGCTCTATCTGGGAACCACACCTATGTACTAGCTGACCTCCACGGGCCACTCCATTGCACCCGGCGCAACATACCCTAGCACTCCTGTGTCCATAATCGCATATCCATAGTTTCTCCTGCACACCCATGTTGAGTTTCCACGCATAACAGCCATTATACACCTGATATCACAGCCATGACACACCTTTACACATTGCCCTCTCATGAGCGTTGGGGCCCTACACACATTTTGTACTGCCTTGTGTATTCACAGGCTCACCATCCATTCATATTGGCACATACATGCCTTTGCTGGTGTTATGGATTATGAACGATTTGTGGCTTACAAGTGTAGGTGCTCGCAACATGTACTACATTCCGTCTGTTTACAATGTTGACATAGCACTTCAACGATGTTATGGCCACTGGTATAACCCTGCCTCTGGTGTGAAGAGCGGTGCTCTACTCACATTTGTGCAGCTTTATGTGACATACACTGTGAGCACTTTATAATGCCTTACCTGCTCTGGATTCCCTTCACAACCCTTATGTTTGCTTTCATCTTTCAGCGTTCCTTACATATCTATATATATATATATCTATATCTATATCTAGATACTTATATATATATATATATATATATATATATATATATATATATATATATATATATATATATATATATATATATATATATATATATATATATATATATATATATATATATATATATATATATATATATATATATATATATATATATATATATATATATATATATATATATATATATATATATATATATATATATATATATATATATATATATATATATTTATATATATGTATATATGTGCATATATAGATATATACGTAGATATATAATTGCATATTTCTGTTATGTCTGTGGATATTTATCTATACAGACATCTATCTATCTATATTTATAAAAGTTACAGCTGTACAAGACAACATACATTTGCTATACTAATAGCTGCATACACCCACGCGGGCACACTTGCATCTCCTTATTCTGAGTTACATATGTTTACAGGCACTTCTTTAGGATTACATGTGCCTTATTCCTTATGAAAGTACCACTTTGATGGAATCCGGTTAACGGACCCAAGCGAACACGGTCACCTTTACATGTATAAATGTTGGCTTTACAGCACAGAGGCATTCATTCAGAATTAATATGTGCTATAGTCGTACTTGAACCGGGAATGCCTTTACGTTGGGCGGATGCTGTAACCACTACACTATTGTTGTTCTGGCTCATTTATATATATACCCATGGTTCATAGCTACTCTGACATATGCCTCACCGCTTCCCTTACACAGCAGGTATCCATTCTCCTGCTGGGAAAACCGCAGTACTACACTTAGGAAATTCCCTGTTTCCTACTGCTCTGGACCCATGCTGCATGTCTACTCACTCCAAGGATATTCAGAACTCCTACGCTTATAGTCCTTGCACATACGCGTGTTTGATTGTCAGTGTGTTCATATGCTGGTCTGGGTTTAGACTCGGCTGATTGGTGACTAGAACTGCCCTGGCACTGTTCAAATATCAGACATAGCACATGGACAGACTTAGTCCAGATTTTAACATTCTACCTGTGTTTACAGATGCAGGTGTTTGGGCACCTTTGACAACATTATTAGGTCAGCGCTACATAATTTATGGCGGGGTGTAGTTCCACTACATAATGCAGGTGGGGGGGGTTCCATGTGTTACCCTTCCCATTTGACTATTTCATTCATTTATAGATAAAATGAATATTATTCTGGACATCAGTTATAAATTCACTACAGGTATGCAATAGTCCTGTCAACAGATGTGACAGTTGGCTGCTGTACTTTTGTGTATGGACCTCTCTGATACTCGGAGACTTGTTTCTACAGTGACAGGGACAAACCTATGACAACTCAGGGACAATCACAGACACTTCTACCATATTAGTACTATTAACTTGGAACGTGTTGACAGATTTGTAATACTACTACTTTTCTGCAGTTAAATGCATCTATTACTCTTCATTGTTGTAAGTAGTCATTCTCATTCAACACCTTTCCTCCAAAGGTCACTGGCTTTGTGAGTGGTTAAGAGGCTGGCCAGTTATTGTGCGAATGCTCTGACCATTGGTAGCAGTGACATTGTCATATGTACAGGTTGGGATGTATTCTGGGAACTAGGGTTGCCACCTTTTCAAATGGCCAAGACGGGACATTTTCGGAACACACATCAGATTTTACAGGCCGGCACAAACCCACGGTCAATACAAAGGATAGAACTTTACTTATTTGCCTACATAAAAGCCTATTGTTGTAGCGGTTTAGTTGTTTATTCTGTTTCTTGTAACATTTAGGTATTTTAGATACAGAAATAATTATTTTATGCAACTATTACATAACATATGGGACATAATCATGTCCTACAATCTCAGGACATGTGCCATTTTTAATATATTTTGTCAGGACACAACTGTCCACAGAGGGACTGTCCCTCGCAAACTGGGACAGATGGTAACCCTACTGGGGACACCAGATTGTTTGGGCCAACACATAGCCATGGTCAGTGCAGGTTTAGAACATTCATTTGTTTCCGAGCTGTGAGCCTATACCTTAAAAACTTTTGTTGTTTGCCTGTTTCTTGTACGAATTATGTTTATTCTATCCTGACGTGACCGCTTTAGGCAACTGTTAATATGCAGTATGGTACATAGTTATTTCCTAAAATCACAGGACATTTGGCATTCTATCATTGCTGGTCAGGTCACACCTACACATACATTACTTGTCCTTCACACAGTGGATCAGGGGGAATCCTGTTTACGTCAGTGCCTTCATCACTGAATGTGTGCAATATATTCTCTCGCTTATTCGTGTCGGGACACGTGAGTCACGGGCAGGTGTTTGATCCTGGGTAGTAGGTTCTGCATGACCATCTAGGGCTGGACAGTCTCGTGCACTACTACTGCACATTCCAACTTGTATCCAAATATCTACAGGACTGGACATCGTCTCTTCATACCCATTCTAATGTTTACACAGGTTACTTATCCCATGAGGGATATCCCATAAATTTAACAAGACTGAAACAAGACCAATAACGAACATTCTTCTGGCGTTACGAAAATGTGCTGGGGGTTTTACATGCAAGGGATACATAGTTTGCAATCCTGAAACTGCCTAGGGTGACACTACCTACTACATATGCGTAGTGGTCACTATGTGTAGATGTGGCTGCACTAAACTAGTAGGCCACGTATGGCTGGATTTGGTGAATGTTCAGGTATGGGGTCGGGTTATGTGCTGTGGAGGGGATGCTGGGTAGTCCATTATGCATCCAGGAGTGTGCATTTGATATGGCCAGTTCCATCAGGACCAATCTGTGGGTATGTGCCGGTGACATGTCTGTACATTTGTATTGCACATTTTTATATTCATATGTTTGTGGGATTGTGTTCTACAATATGGCCTGTCTGGTTGTATTGCAGATGTGTAGACATGTTTTTGTGTTTCTTTCTGCTTCACCCGCTGCTCCCTCATACACCTCCGGTTCACCTATTCTGCATATGACACAGTGTCGCCTTGGAGGATTATACCATTACCCACCCCCGCCACACACATATTCCTGACACTCCATCCATCACTGCTTTGGTTGATGGCCCATGACACGGTCAAGGTAACACATTGCATACCCTACATATGTCAGGTACCTGTATGGTTGTGTGGACTACCCTGCCATGTTTGACTTTCCACATGCTATACCTCACACACATAGGTACACGTCCATACTTAACTTTCATGACATGGTTGGTATACCCGGGTAATACCTGTTCAACTGTGACACATCCTGACAAGTTCGGCTTGGACTGCTGATGTGCGGATTTTGGCCGACTGTTCTAATCATTGGTAGGATGCCACCTTTTCCTATGTCCAGGATGGGATATATTCCGGGCACATATCCAAATGTAGTGACAACACGTACCCACAGTCAACGCTACGGATAATACTGTTCCTTTCAGCCTACATTTTGCCTTATTGTTGTAGCAGTTTATATGCTCCTTCTGTTTCATTTACATGCTTATTCTATTTCCTGTCACATTTGGTATGTGAAATATGGACATACCTATTGTATGTGACTATTACATGCATTGTGGGATATAATTCGGTCATACAGTCGCTAGATATTTACATTTATCGTGTTTTTTGTTATGGACACATCTGCCCAGCTGTGTACCCTCCCTCATAATATGGGCCAGCTGGTGACCCTGACCATTGGGCTGGACGTACCTATTGGCGGCGAGCTAACATATGATGCGTTTCCCTTCCACTTGGTATAACTATCTACACTGTGTTGGACTACGGGCACATGGTTTTCAATGTCATTTGTTCACGGGATAGGGACCCGTTATTCCCTACCATGCATTTGTGTTTGCTTCTTCATTTTGTGTTCACAGGAACTGTCTTGTATGCTTTGCATACATTTCAGTATCCACGGAAACTGACAGATGGTGAGCCTGTGAATACACAAGGCAGTATAAAATGTGTGTAGGGCCCCAATGCTCATGAGAGGGCAATGTTTAAAGGTGTGTCATGGCTGCGATATCAGGTGTATAATGGCTGTTATGCGTGGAAACTCAACACGGGTGTGCAGGAGAAACTATGGATATGCGATTATGGACACAGGAGTGCTAGGGTATGTTGTGCCAGGTACAATGGAGCGGCCCGTGGAGGTCAGCTAGTACGTAGGTGCGATTCCCAGATAGTGTGTTGTTTGCATGGAGACATGCGTGAATGCGCGTATCGTTGTTGGACCTTGTGCACAGAAACAAGCACAGTAGCAGGAATAATAGGCTGTGCATATGAGTAATAGGTCGAATGACATTGTATCACATCCCAGTTAGCAGCGACACCCCAGATATGAAAAACGTGCGACATCTGTCCGCTGTATAATTTTCAATATACTGATCACAAATTCACCAGAGTGAAGTGTCGGTGTCATAATGACTAAGGCAATAGTATGCTGTTGAAGCAGAGATAAAACCCAATACGCATGTGTAAGTGTCCATGTCCGGGAAATGTATAGGTTAATGGACACACAGATGTATATATAGATAAAAACGGATATATACATATATCTATATTAATTTATATACACATATACATTCATACAGATATATATATATATACACACACAAGGATATACTACTTATATATATATATATATATATATATATATATATATATATATATATATATATATATATATATATATATATATAGATAGATAGATATACACAAACAATGGGTATTGATATATATACATACACACACAAAACAAAATATATATGTCAGTGTAGATATACACATGTACATAAATAGGTTACTTCACAGCAATTAGGGGTAACATATTTACAGCCTGGGCATATGTGACTGGGAGGTCCAATAAGTAAACGTTGTACCCCCCACATCACCCAGCTAGGCCGGACAGACATACAGATAGGCAATACAGATCAATACACTGCCGCTGTCCAAAACACCGGTAGGAAAGTACCAGTGGGAGAGATCTGCAAGGTCTACACTTTAAACATGGACAACGGTGTCCCTTGCGGGACCCTGAAAATTCAGGGTACGTGTGAATCTGCTGACACTAATACGAGCAGGATGTAGGTGTACGTGGAACAGTAGGTTGTGCAAGTGTGATAATACATGTGTTGACAAAACGTACGACATGTGTCCCGAGATGGGGAGAGTGGGCAATGTGTAGGGGTGTGCTCATATCCCAGCTGCGCTCGCAGTAAGTATTTGTCATGACTGCTGTAGAGGGGTGCCAGGTAGGTGGACCATGGGTATGCAATAATGGGCTTAAGTGTGCAGGTGCTGGTTGGCAGAGATGTAGTAGGCCCACCCAGTGGAAGTCATTAATATTCCTATGTGGGCATAGCATATGCCTACACCTCCCAAACCTGAAGAGCACATCTACCGGATAGTCTGTAAACCATCGGGGGAATACATAGAGACCAAATCAGTGCCGTGTACCTGATTAGCATGGACGTCCATAGTTATGTATCAGAATGTAACAAAGTCCAACTAAACACTTCCAGAACTAGTGATATTAGGTGAACAGGTGGCGGAATACAGGTAATGACAGATGACAACATGTATGAGTCATAAACAGCATGTACCTCGACATACGTGAATGAATACATATGCTCTGTGACTGTAAATGTGCCTGGTTAATAGACCCGATCATCTAAATGTGTCCCACAGGGTGTTATGCATTGTTCCTGATATAGTGTTCATTCACACCCATTGGTATGTGAGTTCACACCTATTGGTATGTGAGTTGTACTACTGACGGAAAGTGCATAATTTGCTGACCACCTTAGGTAGATGATAGCATAATAGAAGTGGTTCAACACCCGCATGCCTGCGAGGGGCACACTCGTCTGGGCAGTTGTGTCCTGCAAAATGACAGTTATGGCACATGGCCTGTGAGTTCGGGAATGGAGGCTATATAGTGTATGTAGTGGTGGTGTCAGAAATTAATTTGTTGTATCAGAAACAGCTACATGTAATAGGAAACAGTATTATCAATTATAATGCTACATGAATAACCTTAACATATGCAAACCGTGGAAGTCGTCTGTTTACTACTGGCTGTGGGTATGTGTTGCCTTGCCACATGTGATAGCTCTACATATAGGGTCTATAGGTCCGGCACCATTCTGAATGGCCAAACTGGAACCTGCTCTGTAGAAATGTGAGATGTACCAGGGCAGAACATACCTACAGCCATGCATAGTAAAGAAATATACATATTGGCACAAATCAAAGCGTAGTCTAGCAGCAGTAAAGTTGCTTATGCTACTACATATAACATATCGACATGTCAGGTATACAAGACCTGTAACAAGCAACCAGTACAGACACGTACAACAAGAGAATGTCCCCTAATCAGGACAGTTGCAATGGCTAGAGTATTGTCCATACCGCTCAACTGTCCCTGAATTTCAGGTACGTCCCTGAGTTTGACTGAAAGTTTAACTCTGTCCTTCTTAATCCCTCCTAAAATTAGTGACTGTTGAAGGAAAGGTGGTGAATTACACTTAATGACTAATGACAATAAGTAAGAGTTATAAACTACTTTTACTTCAGAAAATGTGTATTAAGTCATATGCTCTGATTCTGTCAATATTTCAAGTTAATAGCACTACTTTTGTAAAAGTGTCCCTGATGTTTTCTTGACCTGTCCCTGATTCTGTAGAAATGTGTCCCCGAATGGTGGAGAAGTCTGGTATTGTCACATGAGATATGCCTAATGAGGGACTGTCCCATGCAAAGTGGGAAATGTGTCACTCCTACAGTCTCCCGTTGTGCAATCTGAAAGGTGAAAAACGTACAGTAGGTATGCGGTAGCATGATTCGGCAGACAGCTGCATTAACAAAATCATAGTCACATGTCAGCATTTCAGAGTATCAGTTCCCATGTATCAGGCAGATGGGAGCAGATCGTATGAGGAATACGCATATAATATGATTATGTCAGTGGACAGGCCGCTGAGTCCGTACAGTCGAACGCCTGCCATCGCAAAATGGTTACACATACCCAGTACTGTAGTCATGCAGTCCGATGTAATACATATCACAAGGGATCGGACACACCCAGCGTGAGTGACAAATGTAAGCAGAAATGTCGGTGAGCGAGCGGCTGTAAGCGTGTTTGTCTACCAGTATGCCAGTAGTGCACTGTCAAAGAAATGTGGAGTCTAAACGGGTATAAAGGGCTGTGACCAGAGGTCAATAATGCTTAACACTGTGCAAACGCATGCACAACTGCTCCCAACTGCTGGAATGTGCCTTAGCCAGTCCGTATCCAAAGGCGTCGGTCTGTCCGCAAACAAAGAACCGCCCTATTCAAGTGTTGGTAGCAGTACCCTGTGCACATAGCTCATGTGAATTAACAATAGACCATGGCATATGTACAGACAATAGATCACACACACACCATATAGCGCAGTCATCCAACAGTATAGCAATGTACTGGCAGATATGTCTGGACCACTGGTGTATGCATGCCTGGCCGTCCTGTGTTTCAGTGTGTGAACATGCCCAGTATGACTGTTACGCATGTTGGCGACCGACATTACCGTCATACCGTCGTGTGTGAGCATGCCAAGTATGGTCAACTGTATCACATGTGTCACATGTCCAGATAGTTAGTACTGTGTTGCTGACCCCTCCGTTCTACACAGACAGGTGTCATGCTATGTCTGCAGGGTAGCTAATGGCCATGTGGCATTGACAGTTGCTACATGTCTGCATAGCGTGGGGGGACATCCAACCACAACCACAGTCCTACACAGCACCGTGGGTGGTGCACATGACTCTCACATGTGTAGGTTTGACGGGGGCACAGCTGACAGTTGTACACATCTGCCGCTACTGTACTGGTATGCCAGGTACTCTATGTCAGTGTGTGGACCTACCTAAATTGCTGGTTGGAGGGATACCAGTGTACGTCAGTTCCCAGCTTTAAATACCAGCACGGTGGTGTTGGACGTCCTTGCTTACACAATCTACATCAAACTGCCTGGCCTTCTGTAGTCTGTGTGTGTCTTAGGGGGTTGGGGTCATTCACTGGGCATATCCATAGGCCATCGTATATAATTTATCTCCATTGGTCCATATCTGTCCAGCTGCATGGAACGTGTGTGGGCTGTACGGACACACATGATGGTCACCCCATAATCTGTAGTGGGTTATGGCACCCTGTGTACTACAGGCTA